>NW_022195084.1:0-1268 GCF_008641045.1 Pistacia vera | reverse complement strand
AAATCCTCCCGCTCCTCTTGCCATGCTTGCCTCCATCTAACTCGAACCCATTCAACCGAAATCTCCCATCCACATTTAACCCAAAACCAATTAAAATTTAACTACATAATTAGATCTCACAAAATATTTTTATTAAGGCCAAACGTTAGGGGTGTTGGTAAATATTCCCAAAGAACAGTTATAAAGTCCTCTATATCAATTTTTTCGTAATATTCGAAATTTACTTAGAAGAACCATGTTTGATGTTAGAGAGACCATTTTCGAAGAAAATCCTTACAAAATTTAGATTAACTGTGTGACTGCTCAGGTTATGCGAACATAAAAGATTTAAGGTTCTAGAATCTGGACTAAATGTGGAGAAATGGAGAATTGATGGAGCTTAACTTCTTCCCTTATTAAATCTCTGTAGAAACCTGGATCCCGTAAATGGACTTTCACTTAACGAACACTGCTCGTGATTATTCTCTCTTTATCAAATATAGGCTAATTAAACTCAAAACGCTCAAGGATCTATGATCTATCTTCACGCTGCCGAACACTTTGATGTCTGGCGATATCCATCCTAAATTTTGAGCATAAATTTTTTGTATCTTAAATTATGTGGCGTTCATTAAAGACAACTGTTGTATGCAATGTGGTTAATTGTATAGGTTAGAAGATCGAATTATCCTAATATTGACAAGAGGACAATGTATGAAACTACAGATATGCAAAGCTTTGGTTCCTTTGTAAATAAGATGAGAGAACTTTTGGTTGAAGCGAAAAAAGTTGGAGGATTGATTCCTGACACTTATACTCTGACCGCAATAATGAGTCAAGCTAGATTCAGGTACACATATTATGTTCCGATAAGGGTTTGTGTCAGGGAGGAGACTTTGCCAGTTATTTGAAGAGCTATTAGAAATTTAGACTTGTTGTCCCAATTGTTTGAATATTTGCATTGAAAATGGGAAGATTAAGAAAGCACAGAGAAAATCTGAGGTATGAATCTTAGCCGTGACTGGTCAGTGCTTCTACAAAGATAGTTGTACATATTTGGTTTTGCTTTGAGGTTTTTATTTTATTTTATTATTTATTTATTTTTGTCTTCATCTCGGGAGATAAAAGCATGCACTTGGAGCCGTTGGTTTTCCGAAAAAATTGTATATTTGCTCATATTCTTTGAAAGGAGGTTTGCCGAGTAGTGAAAAGAAAGGAAAAGATTGTTTATCTCCGAAAAGCCTTCACACTTTAAACCCAAGTACCCAAATATTACCAACCTTGATAAA
>NW_022195083.1:0-49466 GCF_008641045.1 Pistacia vera | reverse complement strand
ATGAGAAAGAATAAAAAGAGAATGAGTAAAGTCACGAAGAGTGGGTTGGTGCTTTATGAACTCCACCCGGCCGTGCCTCCAGTAAGATGAGGCCGTGACTTACAATAGAAAATTAATAAAAGAGAGCTGTGTGAAAGAGAAACAGAAAGAGAAAATAAATGAGACGAGAAGTGTGCAAGGAAAGAATTAAGAGAAAGAGCTACGGGGACAGACGAGTAGAGGATTTACTTACTGAGCATTATTTTTGTGCTCACCCCGTTGTTTTTCTTTGTGTTTACAGGATCTAGATGAGGATGCGGTTGGATTGGCGTTGGCAAGCGAGGAGTAATAGCTACACTGTCCACTGTTTTTGATAACTTTTTGTAAAATGATATCTTATTTTGTAATAAGAATGTTCATATGTAATAAAAGAAATTTTGGGCCCATCTACTTTTGTTGATATAAATGTATTTTACTTTATGTATTTCTATGAGTATCCTAGTATAAAGGAGTTATTACATTTTTGGTATCAGAGCCAAGGTTTTGGGATTTGACAGTGTACTATTCTCATCACCACAAAGTCCGGTGACCGACTGTGTGAGTTAATTCTTTCCTTACTATAAGTGTTTCTCGAATTGATTAAATGTGGTTGGGTTGTAGATGAGGTGTAGTAACCGAAAGCGTGGTAAGGGTATGATGAATGAGGGAGAACCTTCTAACCCACCAGAAGCTACACCCCCTCCCTTGGATGAAGCTAGAGTTAGGGGGATTGTATAGCAAGTTATGGCAAAGAGCCAAGGGAGAGTTGGAACCCCCCGTGCAGGTACCACCAACCACTACTGTAGAAAGAGAACAACCGGTACCTCCCCCAGTATAGAACAAAATTGAACCAATTTATGGTCTTCCCAGTCAACATCAACCATCAGAGTTTAAGGGTACTACAAACCCGGTAGTAGCAGAGGAATGGTTTAAGTCTGTAGAACGTATAACAGCCTTGTTTCCTATGACGGACCAGGAAAAGATCCGATATGCGAGTTTCTTATTTCGGGGTGAAGCCCGAATTTGGTGGGAATTAATAGAAGATGCCCATGATGTGGTAGTGATGACTTGGGAAGAATTCAGAAAAGAGTTTGAGGCCGAGTACAGAACAAAGGACCGAGTTCATGAGAAGGTCCAAGAATTTATCAGCTTGCAGCAGGGGTCTAGTACCGTGAGGGAGTACTCAGTGAAATTCAACTCCCTTGCAAGATTTGCACCCGGAATAGTTAGTACTCCGGTATTGAAAAGAGACAAGTTTGTACATGGGTTGAAGTGTAACGACCCATGGGCTATCTCAATCTTAGGCTCACCCCTCATGGGCTTTCCACATGCGGCCGTGCTCATAGGACTCTCCTTGGCCCTGGACCATCGAGTTTCTTTTGCCTCCCCCACCATTCGAACCCATGCCCTCCAGGCTTAACAGGCAATGAGAAGCATGGTGAGTACCATCAGGCTAGCCTGTTAAGCCTGGAGGGCATGGGTTCAAATGGTGGGGGAGGCGAAAGAAACTCGGTGGTCCAGGGCCGAGGAGAGTCCTATGAGTACGGCCGCATGTGAAAAGCCCATGAGGGGTGAGCCCAAGATTGGGATAGCCCATGGGTCGTTACAAGTAAACCCGACAAATCTTCTGGAAATACATCTAAGAACTCCCGAACTATTGGCACATTCTGAATCTCTGGTTGTGGGACATCACTACTGTGCACTACATGAGCAATATATCCTAAGCACCCTTTTCTTAACATCTTTCTGGCTTTCACACTGCTGATTAACATACTAAGCTGGTGACCCTCGCCAAAATTAAACTTATCTCCATCATCAAGAATAAATCTTGCTTTCTTTCTCCGACAATCAATCTCTACTCCAAACCTCCCCAGGAAATCCATGCCTAAAATAACATCAAAATCGGGCATATCAAACACTATCAAATTCACTGGCAACTCCCTTCCATGGATCACTACGGACTCCCCTGGAAGCATCCTTGAGTTACTACACTAACACCATTTGGTAACTCTATCTTAATGGGACAATCCACTCTAATAGGTTTTAAACCTAATCTCTCTAAAATCCCATGTGTAATAAATGAATGTGTGGCTCCAGAATCAATTAATGCATAAAAAGGAACTGAATGAAATAATAACTGACTAGTAACTATGAATGGGCTAGCTTCAACTTCACTCTGGGCTACTGTAAACACTCGAGCATCGGTACCTCTAGATGTCTGCACTGCGGGTGCAGGAGGGGCTTTACAATCTTTCATCATATGCCCTGGTTGCCGGCATCTGTAACATACATTTCGGCCTAAATCTCTAAGACACTCCCCATAATGATTTCTTCCACACTTCTGGCACTGGGGAACTTCATTAGTTCTCGGCTTTTTATTCTGCCAATCCCTCCTGTTCTTCTTAGGTTGAAACTTTTTCTTATTTCTCACCTCTCTATTCATAGGGGCATCAGCTCTATCTCTTTGTGGAGCAGGAGGTGGAACACTAGGGGCTACTGCCCTAAGTGTGATTTAAGTTATGTTGTGTAGAGAATTTTCTTTGTGCATATATATACGTTATATGTGGAATTGTTGATGGATTTGGTGTTAAATAATAATTAGAATCTATCCATGAGAAGTTGGGTTGGTGTATGTGATACTTGATGAATGTTTGGTTGAGATTTGGAAGAGTTGAAGTGAAAATTTTGGGCAGATTTGGAGTTAATTATGGAGGAGTTTATTCCAAGTTTTTGGTGGCCTAAAATAGAGATAGAAGTGCAGCCAAATTAGTGTTGATTTGTGCACATGAATTGTTTGATGAAATGCTGAGGAGAAGTGCATGTATGAGTATGATTATGTGTTACCTTGGGATGTGTTTGTAGATGGTAGAGAATGACATGTTGGCATTCCATAATGCATAATTGCATTTAAATATGTAAATTTAGAAAGAATTATAAGCATGAAACCATCTACATGCATATATATTCATAAGAGCATGAAAAAGCCCTAAAATATGTTAAAGAGAAAATAGAAATAAATGAGAATATTAAAGGTATTCAAATCTGAAATTTTACCTAAGGAAGTGTAAAAAGATAAAAAGAAGAGAAGGTTGTTGCGATGGGGAGCCCGTGAATGACATAGTCCCACATGCACGCCGCCTTTAGTGAGCGGCCTCAGAATTCAGAAAGAAGAAATGTACAGTCCGTTAGAAGTGTGTGTGGGTGAGGACTGTACCCAGAATTAGAGAATTCACTCACACAGCCAAGGCTCCAAATCCATGCCTCAATCGAGTCCGATCGGCAAGAATAGAAAAAAAAGAAAGAATAGAAAGAATAGAAAAGAAAGAAAGATTCGAAAAGAAAGAAAGACTAGAAAAGAAAGAAAGACTAGAAAAGAAAGAAAGAAAAAAAGAAAAAGAAACAGAAAAAACAGAATAAGAAAAATAGAAAAGAAAATACATAATTTATGCATTTGTGCATTTGCATCATGAATATGCATAATACCATGCTCATTATCATGGGTAGTGAAAAATTTAGAAATGAGAGAAAGAATAGAGAAAGAACAGAGAAAGAACAGAGAGAAGAACAGGGAAAGAATAGAGAATAATCGGGAAATGTGATGTAAGGAAAGAAAATTCAGAATTTTAAGCAGCGGAGAGAGAAGGGTAGCATAGCGGGTTTACTTACTGAGTAATTAGTGCTCACTCTGTTGTTTTTAATGTTTTTGCTAGAATGGCAACAGCCGAAGACAGTAAAGGAAGTTAGAAGTTTCTTGGGGCTAGCAGGTTATTATAGGCGGTTTGTAGTAGGGTTTGCTCAGTTGGCCAAACCGCTTACAGCTCTCACTAAACAGAGAACTCCTTTCATTTGGTCGAATGCTTGTGAAGAAAGTTTTTAAGAGTTAAAAAGAAGATTGACCACAGCTCCTATTCTCGTGTTACCACAAGAGGGTATAAATTATGATATTTATACAGATGCTTCATTTTAGGGACTTAGTGCAGTATTGATGCAGTTGGGTAAAGTAATAGCCTATGCTACTCGTCAGTTAAAAGAGTATGAGACGAGATACCTTACACATGATCTAGAGTTGGCTACTGTAGTTTTTGCACTGAAAATATGAAGGCATTATTTGTATGGAGCAAAGAGTAACATTTATACAGATCATAAAAGCCTGAAGTATTTCTTCACCCAAAGAGAGCTAAATATGAGACAGAGGAGATGGTTAGAGTTGGTTAAAGATTATGACTGTGAAATTAAGTATCAACCTGGGAAAGCCAATGTAGTAGCCGATGCCTTGAGTAGAAAAGCTTACTTGTCCCGACTCACAAGGCAGAAAGAATTAGTAGAAGAATTGTGCAAAGAACAGATTGAGGTCATACTAGGAAGGATTTCCAGGTTAGAGGTTTAGTCTACATTACTAGAAGAAATCAGAGGAAAGCAAGCTGTCGATGAGTGGTGTCAGAAAATAAGTCAACAAGTGCTTGAGGGTAAGATACCAGAGTTCCATCTGTTAGATGGTGTCCTCCGTTTCAGGAGTCGTTTGTGCATTCCTCAAGATGATGAGTTAAAGAAGAGAATTCTTACGAAGGCTCATGACACACCATACACTGCTCATCCTGGAGCAACCAAGATGTATCAAGACTTAAAGAAATGCTATTGGTGGCCAGGTATGAAGAAGGATATTGGAGATTTTGTAGCTAAGTGCCTGGTTTGTCAACAAGTGAAAGCAGAACACCAAAGGCCATCAAGGTTGCTTCAGCCGCTTAGTATTCCTGAATGGAAATGGGAAAGTATTTCGATGGATTTTATTACAGGTCTCCTTAGAGTGCAGAAAGGGTTTAATGCTATATGGGTGATAGTAGACAGATTGACCAAGTCAGCCTATTTTCTCCAATCAAGGAAAGCACTACTTCGGATCAGTTGGCCCAAATTTACATTAAAGAGATAGTAAGACTACATGAAGTACCCAAGACAACAGTATTAGATAGAGATTCCAGATTTGTCTCAGCTTTCTGGACTAGTTTATAGAGGAACTTGGGTACTAAATTGGCTTTTAGTACCACCTACCATCCTCAAACAGATGGCCAGACAGAGAGAACAAATCAGATACTTGAGGATATGTTGAGGGCAACTTGGCCGTGTGAGTGAATTCTCTAATTCTGGGTACAGTCCTCACCCACACACACTTCTAACGGACTGTACATTTCTTCTTTCTGAATTCTGAGGCCGCTCACTAAAGGCGGCGTGCATGTGGGACTATGTCATTCACGGGTTCCCCATCGCAACAACCTTCTCTTCTTTTTATCTTTTTACACTTCCTTAGGTAAAATTTCAGATTTGAATACCTTTAATATTCTCATTTATTTCTATTTTCTCTTTAACATATTTTAGGGCTTTTTCATGCTCTTATGAATATATATGCATGTAGATGGTTTCATGCTTATAATTCTTTCTAAATTTACATATTTAAATGCAATTATGCATTATGGAATGCCAACATGTCATTCTCTACCATCTACAAACACATCCCAAGGTAACACATAATCATACTGCGCTTCTCCTGGCATTTCATCAAACAATTCATGTGCACAAATCAACACTAATTTGGCTACACTTCAATCTCTATTTTAGGCCACCAAAAACTTGGAATAAACTCCTCCATAATTAACTCCAAATCTGCCCAAAATACGCACTTCAAATTTTCACTTCACTCTTCCAATCTCAACCAAACATTCATCAATTATCACATACACCAACCCAACTTCTCATGGATAGATTCTAATTATATTCACACCAAATCCATCAACAATTCCACATATAACTATATATAGCACAAAGAAAATTCTCTACACACATAACTTAAATCACACTTAGGGTAGATTACTTACCTTTGATATGAGCAAATTCAACCCTTTAAGAATCTTCTTTCTTGATCAAACTCTCTTTCTCTTAATCCTATGAGCATAAACCATCAAAACCAACACTTTAAAAACTAAAAATTCCCTTCTTAGTGCAGGATCTTACCTAAGAAGCTTAAGATTGAAAATCTACTCAAAAACACCCAAAACCTTTGAATTTCCTTTGAAGAAGAATTGAAGAATTTGAGAGAATATGGAGGTGAAAGTGGCGTGCATATGGTAAGAGTGGCTAGGGTTTCACTCTTCAATTTGATATACATAAAATTATGTAACGCCCCCTTAGGTACGTACTTAAGATTTGCTGTTTTGCTTAAATGTTTATTGATTCAGCTTTAATTGAGTTTGTATGTTGAGATGGTTGAGTGTTGCCTTGAAATTGGGTGAGATTTTGAGGGATTTAGAATTTCAGTCTTCGCCGCGGCGATGTTGGCTTTGAGTAATGTATGTGTAGCTTTGTCTTTCTTCGCCGGGGCACAGAAGTTTCTTCCACGTGGCGACGACCGACTAAATGTGTATTGAGATTTCTAGATATTTTTTTCCATAGGTTAATGCCCATTCTACCCTAATTAGCAGGAAAAGTGAGAGTAAAATGTAAGGAATTTCTTGGAGAATGGGTTAGTATGGGGGTGTGAGTGTAATGTACAAAGGATATAGATGGAATTTTCAAAGAAGATCAAGGGCAAAGTTGGGAAGTGTTAATTTTCTCATGAGCTAAAAGGGCTAAGTGTAATAACCCTCCATTTCATTCTTCTCCACCACCATATCCATTCTCTCAATTCTCTCCATTTTTGCTTTCAATTGTTCCAAGATTTCTAAGAGATTTAAGAGAGCTTTTAGGTATTTTTTGAGTAAGATTCATCTAAAGCATCCTAAGGTAAGGATTCTGCTTTAGATGTGATTTTGCTTTAGTTTATATGAAGTCTTATTTGGTTGTTAGCTATTGTTTGTTGTTTTGAGTTGTAGAGAAAGGCAAGACACAAGGGAAAGGAAAAGTGCAGAGAAGTCACTTTTTTCACAGGTAAGTAAATTCACCAGTTGAATTTGAATAGTTTTTGAGTAGAAATTTGTAACAACTGCTTAAACTAGTACAATGCATGCATGATAATAATAGAAAGGGGCCCAAAACTTTCTTTTTATTATTGTACTAAGTCTTTATACACAAAGAGCATTATTTACAAAATGCCATTTAAAAAGACAAAAACAAGGGAACCAGTGTAGCTATTGCTCCTCGCTTGCCGACGCCCCTCCGACTGCATCATCACCTAGATCATGCATCCACAAAGGAAAATAACGGGGTGAGCACAAAATAATGCTTAGTAAGTAAAACCTCTATCTATCTATCCCCGTAAGTATTTCTCTTAATTCTTTCCTCACCTTTCTTTCTATTGTTTTCTACTAAACCATGCCTCATCTTACCGGAGGTATAGTCGGATGGCATTCACCACAGCGCCATCACACTCTTCATGACTGTCGGGTGGAGTTCACACAGCACTAACCCGCTTTTAATGACTACCGAGTGGATCACAAAGCACCTATCCGGTTTCTATAACTATCGGGTGGAGATCACAAAGCACCTACCCGTTTCTCATGACTTTCGGTGATGATCACAAAGCATCAACCCGTTTCTAATAACTATCGGTGGACATCACAAAGCATCAACCCGTTTCTCATACTCTTCTAATCACACTTCTCATTTTCTCTACCTTAGAGTAGTTGCATTCACAAAGTTCTCTACTCATAGAGCAAGTGCCTACACAAAAGTTTTCTACTCTTTCTTAGTCATTTCTCAATGCACAATTATGTCTATGGATGGTTCATCTCCACAATGCACTTATGAAATGCCAACATGCAATGTTGCAGAATTAGGTTCACTACTCATACTCAAACCTCTATTAGGCATTTCATCAAACAACTCAAGTGCATAATAAAACTCTACTATAACAATACTTCTATGTCTTCTCTAACCATCCAAAATGGAGAAAACTCCCTCACATAGCCATAATTCTCTGCCAAAGCATAAACATCCAAAAGGATTTCTCAATATCCTTCAATTCCATCTCAAACTACCTTTCCAACCCACATCTCATTTCTCATAATTGAAATGTATGAACAATCACAAAGCAATATAATCTCCATTTGAGACTCAATAACATAGCATAAACATGTTACAACATACATACATAATTGCTATTAAAACCCTAATCAGAAAATTTTCAAATCTCCACTTGGGTTGGGATTTACTTACCTTGATATGGAGAGATCTCACTAGCACTTCCTTTCTATTGTTTCTTGATTTTTTCTCTACCCTTAAACAATTCAACTAAAGGCCCTCAATATTCAAATACACTCAAATTTCACAAAACTTCACATCCAAAGCAAGAATCCTTACCTTAGGATGCCTTAGATTGCTTTCCTACCCCAAATCACTCCAAAAGCCCTCTTGAAAACCTTGAACAAATGAAAGAGAAATTGAGAGGAAGTAAGAAGGAAGAGTGGCGATGGAAAAGAAGAAGGAAGGGTTTGCAATGACTTAATTCCTTTTAACACACTTTATGCACAAGCCTTCCCACTTTGCCCTTACTCTTCCTTAGGAACTCCATCTATATCCTTTGATTCATTACAAACACACCCCCATATTAACATATTCTCCATGAAAAATCCTTTCAATTTACTCCCCACTTTTCCTACTAATTAGGGGTAGAATGGTCAAATTGCCCCTAGGGAAGAAAATATCTAAAACTTAACAAACAATCTGGTCAGCATGTCGCCGTGGCGAGGAAGCTTCTGTCGCCACGGCGAAACTGTCCAGCAGTTTCCCCGTGGCTTCAACACCTCTTTGCCGCGGCGAAGCCTGGAACACAAAACTTCCTTTATTTTATCCAATTTCAAGGCAACTGTTCAACATAACACTCAATCAAAGGTTAACCAAACAATAATACTAATAAACCAATTCCTTTAAGAGCAAAGGAAGAAACATTAGCCACGTACCTCAAATGGGGCGTTACAAAATTGAGTAGAGATATATGCATGTATGAGTATGTATTGTGCTTGTGGAAAAATTGAGTTGAGATGAGACTCTATTTTGAGGTGGTTGGATATACTTTATGTATGAGAAGTGTTTGAATGTGTATTGAGTTGAAGTTTAGGAGATATTATGTAAACCTATTTGGAAGTGTTTTCCTTGATAGGGTTTATGGTTGTTTGAGGGAGTTTTCTCCCAATTTTGGATGGCTAGAGAATGTAGTAGAGTAGTAATTATAGTAGAGATTTTGTATGCACATGAATTGTTTGATGAAATGCCTAAGAGAAATGTGAGCATGAATTGTGAACCTTAATTCTTGTAACATTTCATATTGGCATTTCCTAAGTGCATCAATGAGCATAAACCACCCATGTGCATTAGTTGTGTATTGAGTAATAGCTTGAGAAAGACTAGAGATTTTTGAGTATAAGTTGCACTATGAGTATTAGTTTGAGAAAGAGTAGAGAATGTTGAGAATAAGCTTCTCTATTAGTAAAGAGAAAGAGAAATTGAGCACTAGAGAATAAAGAGAAAGTAGTGCTAATCAAAAGAATAGAGTAAGTTATGCGATGGGGAACCTGTGAGTAAGGGTAGAGTATTCCCGCATGTACGCCGCATTGAGAGAGTGGCATGAGTATAAGAGAGAGAAGTGGTGTAGCCCGTGAGAGTGCATGCGGATAAGGGCTATACCCGAGAGTACCCAAGAGATAGATTATATACTCACATGGCCAAAGGTTCCGAATCCATGCATAACCGAGTCCGATCGGCTAGAATAAGTACAAGTCACGTAGAGTGGGAGTGAGTCCCAACCGTGCCTCCGGTCAGATGGGGCCGTGACTTACTAAAGAGAGTTAGTAGAAAGAGTTATGAGAAAGAGAAAACAGAGAGATTATAAAGAAGAGAGAGTAAATGAGAATTGTAACGAAAGAATCAGAGAGAGAGTTACGGGGATAGATGAGTAGTGGATTTACTTACTGAGCCTTAGTTGTTCTCACCCCGTTGTTTTCTATGTTTTTGTAGGACCTAGGTGAGGACACGGTCGGATGGACGTCGGCATGCGAAGAGAAATGGCTACACTGTCCACCCTGCTTTTGATGTTTTTGTACATGATACAGCTTTTGTATAAAGAATGTATATGTTTAATAAAAGAAAAATTTGGGCCCAACTTTTATGCTATTTTACATGTATTTCACTATGCATACTTTATGAGAATACGAGTAGAAATCAGTCGTTACAAATTATATAGCCCATATATGTTGGGAATTGATGGAGGATACTCATGATACAGCTTTGATGACTTGGGGAGATTCAGGAGATTGTTTGAGGCAAAATACAGAACAGTTGATCGAGTCTATGAAAAGATTCAAGAGTTTATTAGTTTGCAACAGGGGGCTAATTCAGTGGAAGAATATTCAGTGAAATTCAATTCCCTGGCAAGGTTTGCGCCAAGAGTAGTGAGTACACCAGAGTTGAGGAGAGATAAATTTGTGCATGGGCTAAAACTAGAAATAGCCCGAGATGTGAACCACTCTGCCACTAGTGGGTCCACTGTACCCCTAAATTCTGACGACTGGTGTTGACTAGGCAACCCATAAATTGGCTCAATACGATTTTGCACTACTGGGGGTACCGGCCTCTCTCTCTCTGTCCTCTCTGGGGGTCGGTACAATCACCAGGGTATCCCACTATAGTGGAGATCTACAACGTCTACCATACAAAGCCTCGTAAGGAGCCATCTTAATTGTAGACTGATAGCTGTTATTATAAGCAAACTCCACCAACGGTAACATCTCATGCTAGGACATCTTGTAGTCCATGCAATAAGCCCTTAACATATCCTCAAGTATCTGATTTGTTCTCTCTATCTGGCCATCTGTTTGAGGATGGTAGGCGGTATTAAGCATTACAGACACCTTGTTGAAGCCAAAATATTTCTGGCGCTCAAGCATGTTTAAAGCTTCTTGGCATGAAACTTTTTGTACTTTCGTACTATCATCCTTAGACTTATGACCCTCATCTTCTTGTCTAATTACAACAATGATTTCTTCTTCAGCTAAAACATACATGACTTGTTACTTATTTGGATGATTAAGGAAAACATTAATATCCATTCGATTAGTGTAATGAAGTTGTCAAATATGATCACTTAATTATGTAATGACTCATTGATTCTCCTCATCCACTTAATTTGTAACTTGAATCCTAGTACTACTAAAACAATAAATTGAAATCCTAATACTACTAAAACATGAGTTGAAATCCTAATACAGTAAAACCTCTCTATAGTCATAATATTGGGACCAACTAAATTTATTACTATGAGGAGGTTAACTTAATAAAGATGTAGTTAAAAAAAATATTTTTTGGATTAAAAAACTATTGTTTTGATTTCTTATTTTATAATTATGTTTTAGTAGTATTAGGATAGTACGAAAATGAATATCAAAGAGTCATTGCAGAATTGAGTGATTAGATTCAACAACTTCACTACACAAATCAAATGGATATTAATGTCTTCCGCAATCATCCAAATGAGCAACAAGTCATGTATGCTTTAGCTGAAAAGAAATCATTACTAGAATTAGACGAGAAGAGGAAGGAGATAATCCTGAGGATGATAGTATGGAAATACCAAAAGTTTCGTGCCAAGAAGCTCTGAACATGCTTGAGAAGCTAGAAATATTTTTGCTTCAACAAGAAGGTGTCTATATTGGCAACTTATTATGTACACACATGGTAAAAGTAGTAACAACTCTAAAGCATAAATCATTGTCCCAAACAACTTTAGATAAATATTTTATTTCTTTTTAAACCTTTAATGTAACATAGCATATATTTTTTGCAACATACATATAATTATTACTATGTATAGGCTAATTTTTTAAGACCGGACCAAGAAAAATTATAACTTATTACAATGTGAAATTTATTCTTATTTATAAGTAGCCCAAGTTGGGACCAAATTTTTTTAGACTGCATGGAGGCTATTCCTATATAGAGTATCACTATAGAGAGGTTCTACTGTACTATTAAAACAAGATTTAGAAAATAAGAAATCAAAACAATAAATTTGTAAATACACCTCTATTAAGTTATAATCTCCTCATAGTAATAAAATTGTTTGGTCCCACTAGTATAACTATAGAGAGGTTCTATTGTATCAAGTAATTTATATATGCATATTTAGCTTATTAAATTTAACTAGACACATACAGGATTACCAAAATTTAAAATCACTCAATTTGGATTAGAATAGATGCATCAAATGATTTTCCAAATATACATGTTTTGCAGAAAAGAAAAATTCCAGAATTGTAGGGCAAATTCAAATATCCATAGAAAATTCAATACTTCGAGTTTTTGAGTGAAATAAATTTTCAAACACTCCTCAAGAAATCTACAACAAGATATCCGAAATTAAGCTTCAATAAATAAACCAAAACATGTAAACAATTTTCGGAATTCCAAATGGATAGATTTTGGCACAGTAAAGCCTTATGTCAAATTCTTATATCTTCAATCAATTTTTGTTTAGGAATCACATATATGTTCTACCCACGTAACATTATTGAAATAAATCTTCTATTTAATTTCAATCCCATGTCATTGTACTCAATCATAAACAACACAAATCAAATGAACCAATAATCACCAAAAAGAGAAAATTTTAAGCTTTACTTACCTCCCATAAGCTTAATCTTCCTTTATTCCTTCCGATCACTGGAGTTTGCCCGCCAGCAGCTACTTTTCCAGCCACCTTCATCACTTTCTACTCCTTTCTCTCTCGTTTTCTCCCTTTCTCTCTATTTTTTCCTTCCTTTCCTTTTTCTTTTTTTTCTTTTCTCTGTTTTCTTTCTTCCCTTATTTTTCTCCCCTCTTTCTTCTTCTTCTCTCATTTTTCTCCTCTCTTTCTTCTTCTTCTTCTCTTCTGTCTCTACTTCTCCCTTTTTCTTTTCTTTGATTGATCACTATTCATCAAAATATCTGGCAAATTTCACTTTAGTCCTCACTTGTTTCGACTATTACACTCTACTCCCTTGTAACTTTCGAATTCTTACACTTTACTCCCCAAAAATCATAAAATAAAATTTAAATAAAATCCCGTAAAATATAGGGTGTTACATAAAGGTAGTGATAGATCTCGTATATCAAATTTGTTCGGTGCCAACTTGGTGCAATGCATGTGTGCTTGTGTTTGGCAAGTTTGCTATACTGACCCACTAGAGGATTCCATATAGATGGTGTAAGTGACTTGTCAAATTATGAACTTAGTGTGAGAACACTGATCTCTGAGGTCATGACTCTGTCTTGCCTCTACACAATCAATTTGTTTAATTTCCAATGTAACGACACTATGTAAAGGTGACCACTTTCAATTAAGTTATTTTTTTGTTATATCGTGTGAGAAGCTCAAAAGTCTGAATGGTCACAATGCATCTGGTAGATATTTTGGTTGACAAGTATTGTATTTCATTATTCAAAATGAGTTGTCATTATTCTCTTATCTCTTATGAGATATATGTGTGGTCCGTAACACTTGTCAAATTCATATACAATGTGCTAGAAAGTTTATTCTCTTTGATCGGTGGTCCCAAGAAATGGAATAAACTTTTTCATCAAGTTCTTGTTGGTTACTTGTCCTTTACATTGGCCAGTTTTGCTTGTATAAACTCTTCTCCAATGCAATTGTTTTTCAATCCTGATATTATCCTTGAAAAGTACTCTGAATTTCTCTAAATTTTTCTTTTGTTTTTATCAGGTTTCTATGCTTTGATAAGCTTAAAAATACCTTCTTCAAAGTTCCTTGAATATGTCCTTGCTTCTACGTTTGGTTATGTAGCTAATGTATGAAGCTTGTTGAGCTTCTTCAACCGAAGTGCATCTTCATTGTTGTACCTTGAGAGGAGCTCAAGGTTGACCAGGTGGTCTTGTGAACGTGGAAGCTTGTTGTGGTAGTTCAAAGTTTGACCAAAAGGTGGAGTTTGAAGCATTGCAAAATAGGGAGTGTTCTTGCAACTGATGCTTAACTTTGGCTTTGTAATTGAACTATAAATGTTTACCATAGTGGATTGACTTCATCTGAACATGGTCCCAAGGATGTAGGCATTTTTCCAAACCATGTAAAAATCCCTGGTGTTCTTTATTTTGTTTCATGGTTGGTTGTTTTTGTAGTGATGAAGAATGAACACTAAAATTAACTTAGCAACCCATTCCAATTAAGTTTTAAGAACTTGGTACTATTAAAACTTTCAATTGGTATCAAAGCTTGTTCTGGAAAGTTATTTCAATTGATCCTTACTTGTTGATTATGTTTTTATCGCATTTTTTGATCTGTTTTTGTCTTGGTTAGTTATCACGTTTTTCTACAGATTCGTTCACTCCAAACTTGTGATCACCTTAGAACTGTGTGATTACCTATGTGTATTTTTTTGTCACCTCTGTATTACGATCTTGTGGGTGACCACCGCAGTCTTGTGTAACCACACTAACCGATTGTTTATCATGAGTTCTTTTGGTGAAAGAGAATCTACCAATAGACCACCCTTGTTGGAGAGAACCAGCTATACCTTTTGGAGACTTAGGTGATAAGTTCTTGACAATACACTTATACTTAGTGGTTTATAGGTATCATTTGTAGGAAATTAGGATTAATTTGCATGAATTAACTTAATTGTTTCATAAACGCACTTTTCGGGATCACGGGTATTTTTGTTGTGTATTTAGGGAATAAGGCTCAAAAATAATATTCGGATGAGAGATG
Organism: Pistacia vera; assembly: GCF_008641045.1. Lineage (NCBI taxonomy): Eukaryota > Viridiplantae > Streptophyta > Magnoliopsida > Sapindales > Anacardiaceae > Pistacia > Pistacia vera. The sequence goes on along the minus strand of NW_022195083.1, from coordinate 34,768 downwards.
ATGTTGGCAAAGGAATTTTTTATGACTGGAAACAAACGGATCAAGAATCGGAGTTGAATTGAAGAAGTTATGGAAGTTGAAGTAAAGAGAAGATCTTAGATTACGTTCCAGCTTGAGCATGCCTTGGTATTTTGTGAATATATTGAGGTTTAAAACTCAGATTAAGACGATTCTTGGACTTTTGGAAAGCTGATTCAAAGGGATATATTTCATATGTTTACCACTTTTCCAAATTGCATCGTTATCGCATTCAAAAATCACCATCTCTGAAGCACAGTGGAATGATGCGGGAAGAAGACCAGTAGCTACTGTGCCGCGGCACACTTTTTCTAGTAGCTACTGTGCCACTGCACTCTTTTTCCAGTAGCTACTGTGCTATGGATAGTGATGACAGCTAGGAACTTTTCTTCCGTTTTTGACTAGGAAAATAGGGTTTAAGAGTCCTAAACTAACTAGAATTGAGGAAAACAAAATCCTAACCCTTGTGGAATATAAATAGAAGTCTTTTAGCATTATTTTAGGGAATTCTTTTAGAGAGAACAAAGATATTCAAGAATTGAAGAAAAAGGGAGATTAAAGAAGGCTTGGAGAAGAAGAATTGGAGGAGATCATCTTCAACTTCATTAATCCAACCAAGTTTCACTAAGTTTTTCTTCTTCTTTGTTATTATTAATTGTTATGAATAATACAATGACGTTCTCATATTTATTCATAAAGAACTAATTCTTTTGTGATTGAGGGTGATTTCAAAACCATAGAAATGTCTTGTGTTTAATAAAATCCTCATCTTTTTATCTTTTGATCCCTCTTGGTTATGTGATTATTCCTTTGAAAATAGGGTCTAACTAGATTTTTCTAATTGTTTAAGTGGCCAATTAAATCGTTAGGATTAATCTATTAATGCCAATTTAGGTTGTTTAGTACAGAACCACTTTATTAACCTAAATAACTAGTGGTAAAGTGTATGCCTACATACATGGGGGGTAATCACTCAAGATAACTAAATCGACAGTATGAGTTTAGCCTTGATTCAGTAGGTCTCTCGTAACTTAATGCTTTTATTAGTTTGAATCTAGAGATCGTATCCTAGGTTATCTAATAAATAGGGAATTGGGTTATGACCGTGTCTAATCCAACGACTCAGTAAGGAGAGATAGAACTTATCAACGTTTGGTATTTTCTGAGCTGATGTGATTAAGAGGGTAGAAAGTCAAAGAGTGCTTTTATTATATATAATTCATGTCTAGTGGTGGCGAATAAACCTTCAATCCAATTTCTCTTATTTATCTCTTTCGTGATTGTCTGCTTGTTTTATTTTGTTTGATTTTAGTTTGATAGTTTTTGTTGAGTTTTTATAATTCGTGACAAACCCTGTTTGAAGTAGNTGTCAACGCTCAGGTAATTTAGGCCCAAGAAATCAAATGCCCCAAAATCTGATTTTATTTGTTGAGATTTTAGATGTATGGGGTATTGATTTCATGGGACCCTTTCCGTCTTCTTATGGTTACTTTTATATCTTACTTGCTGTTGATTATGTGTCCAAATGGGTAGAAGTTGTTAGAGTAGATGCCCTAGAGCCAATCAATTATTGTGGAATTGACTTTTTGTAATAATGTTCATTAATCAATAAAAGGCATTTTATTTTATATCGCGTAAATCATTATTATTGCAATATGTATTGATATATGTCCTTAGAATGGAAACCGTGACGAGGGTATCAAGTGTTTCAAATCGTGATAGTGAGAACCCTATGAGCACATATGGTGGCCATTCTAGAAACGTCTGTCGCCCTAGTATTATTCTGAAGCAAGGGCACATATAATACGATAAGGCAATCATAGTGTTGAACGACCCTGTCGAAAGGCAGTGACTGATCTCACTTGTCAAGGTTGTTTATTGTCAACTTGGTGCAACACATGGGTTTGTTGTAAGCGGATACACCACAGCAAGTTCACTAGACTGACCTACCAGAGGATTTCATATGGATGGTAACCCCAGTGTCTATGGACAAAATCGTCTAACGAATGGTGGTTCATGTGATCCTTAGACTTGAGATCACCAGAGCGCCTTGTGCACCGATTGGTGTAGTTTGACACTAGCCTAACACAGTTCTTTTCAGAGCTGTTAATACGGTGGTGATTGGCTGCATCGAGGAGTGTATCAAGACTATGGTGGATTGACAGAGGATTCATCACTCCCGCGTATGGGAGAAGTTATCTCATGGCGCAGCAATGACACTAAAACGGTGGCCACAGTGGGATTGAGTTGTTGCTATATCCAGTTTATAATACAGGTCATTGGTCTAGAAACTGAATACATAATATCGAGAGTAACCGAAGGTTGACACTATTTCTATGTCTTCGTCTCGTCGAGATAACAAATGATGAAAGGATCGAATTGTACAGTAACCATATCATTGACAGGTAGCTACTTTGCTGAATCCGAATCTATCGGGTAGCCATGATGCCTTGCTAGGGGCCAATCTTGGTCAGTGTATAGTGAGACGATTAATTGGTGTTAATCGCGATACTATACACTGCCGGTATGATGAGGATCCTATGGGTCACACACATAGAAGATAATTTAAGATCCAAGAAGAAGGAAGGCCGTTTTCGTCTTTTTAAGGCAAAAGGGTATTTTGGTAATTTCACAGTGCAATTAAATTTGCTGAAGGTCGTAGCCTTTATTTAATTAGAAAAAATTAAATAAGTGAAATTACTTTTAAATATGTGTTCACATATATTTAATTAAATCATCATTATTGTTAAATGTTAATATATAGATTAAATATATATTAACTGAGTTTAATTGAGATAATGATGAAATAAATAAAATATCTAATTAGGGAGTGTTTGGTAACATGGGGTGTTTGGGTTGGAGCCCAAGCCTATTCCATATGGGAATAAGGCATTAAAGTTTTACTATAAAAGAAAATGTTTGTTTGTAAAATGTTACAATTAATTGATTAGCTCATTTTCATTGTAAAACCAAATACACAGCAGCCGTATTTCTCTCCCACGGCAGAAACCCATTTTGCCTAAAATCAATTCATTTTGATTTCATTCTTCTTTAATCTTAAAGCCAAAGAGGATCTAGCAAATCCCTCTTTCGTTCTTTGTGATTGTCTTCATGTGGACTTCATAAGTTCGATCCTACGCTTGGGTCAGTAGCAAATACGTACAAAGACTATTTTGGAGGAGCCTCCAAACGTGCGTATGTTATTCTAAACTCTTGATTACCCTTTTGTGCAGATTTTACTTTAATATAAATTGTAAAATTATACCCTTGATCTTGGCTCATGTAAATGATCCTTATATTATATTTTTTTTTGTTTCTGCTGCGTATATGGATCATTTACTAATAGTGGTATCAGAACCTAGGGTACCAAATTTTACAATTTTAATGTGGATGGTTGATAACATGTATTTGATGATATTATGTTGCCTTATAAAATCTGCCTAAAATCTGCGTTAAAATCATGTTTTAAGAAATTTATTAATTGATTAATTTAATTTGTTGATAATCTGCAAGTTTGGTATATTGGTAATGGATTTTTTGGTTGAAATCAGTGTGTATGATTCATTGAAAATCCGTTTTGAGTGTATATGATTACTGTATGAACATATCCAAAGCTACAGATCTGTGTACGCTCATCGCGGCGATATAACCCATCGCCGTAGCGAGCGTTGTTCACGCTGGCGACAAAACTAGCACTCGTCGTGACAATATAAAGCATTGCCGCGGCGATCGTCCTCTGGACGAGCCGCAGCGATATAACCCATCGGCGCGGTGATCGTCCTTAGGACAAATGCTATACCAAATCAACGCACGTTGAGCGTGAATGTCAAGTAATCAATGTATGCTACGGTGATCTAACTCATCGCCGCAGAGAGCGCACTTCCGAGTGTGTAGGGGCTAAAATGTAAAGTTTCAAAACTTTTAGACCAAATAGAGATCTGTAAATTATTAGGGGATAAATGGTAATTAACCCATAAATTTCAAAAATTGATTGTTTTTTAAATGTATGCTTTGTACTTGTTTGTATATTGCATGGTGCCTGGTATATGAGCCTTAGACCTAAGGGTGAATGTTTTAAAATATTTTTGGGTATGTATGGTTGTATAATTTATTAAATAGGGCTTGCGTGTCCTGCCTTTCTCCTATTCTCGATGTACATTCTCTTCTCATCTCATTCCCCTCGAATGTAAATCGAGGTTTCTAAATTTATTGATGTAAAGAATTTGTATAATTATTTATTGTAAATTTAGAACGATATTTTTTGTAATGTACTTGAAGACGGAGTAAAGGACGAGGCAACCATACTTGAAGACTCAAGATGTTTATTACAGGACCCCTAGGTGACCCACCGATTCCTCTAGGCTCGAGGAAATTGGTTTTAGTTGGGCCATGTACCGGCANAGCAAAACATTCATCGACAAATTTGGAGGAGCCTCCAACGTGCGTTTGTTTCTTTAAACTCATGTTGAATATTTATGCAGATTTTATTTAATATAAATTGTAAAATTATACCCTTGATCTTGGCTCATGTAAACGATCCCTGAGTTATATTATTTTTGTTTCCACTGCGTATACGGGACCGTTTACTAACAGGAACAAGTGAAGTTAAGGGCGTTCCCATTTTCTTTAGCAGATAGCGCTAAGGAATGGCTTTATTACCTACCATCCGGGACCATAAATACTTGGAATGAGATGAAGAGGCTTTTCCTAGAGAAGTATTTTCCAGCATCTCGAGCCACACTCATTAGGAAAGAAATTTGTGGGATTCAGCAATAGAATGGGGAAAACTTATATGAATATTGAGAAAGGTTTAAGAAATTGTGTGCTACCTATCCACATCATCAAATAAGTGAGCAATTACTTCTCTAATATTTTTATGAGGGATTGATGCCAATAGAGAGAAGCATGATAGATGCAGCAAGTGGAGGAGCGTTAGTTGATAAAACTCCTACTGAAGCAAGGAATTTAATTGCCACCATGGCGGCAAACTCTCAACAGTTTTGTACTTGATCCGATCCACCACCAATAATCTTGAGCAACAATTGAGTAATTTGACTGCACTTGTGCAACAAATTGCAATTGGACAAGTGAAGACATGTGGAATTTGCTCCAATGTGGGACATCCTACCGATATGTGTCTTACCTTTCAAGAGACAAATTCGGAACAAGCAAATGCCATTGGAGGATACCAAGGACAACAAAGGCAAATGTATGATCCCTTTTCCAATACCTATAATCCAGGATGGAGGGATCACCCTAATCTTAGCCATGGAGGAAATCTACAAGCTACTGTCACTAATAATCCACCCGGTTTCCCTTACCCACGAGCTCCACAACTATACCAAGCAAGACCCCAAAATGTTTCCCAACCTCAAGGTAAGTCTTTGGAGGACTTGGTAAACTCATTAGCAACTAGCTCTCTTCAATTTCAGCCAGAGAATCTCAAGTTCCAACAAGAAACAAAAATGTCAATCAAGAATTTGTAAAGCCAAGTTAGTCAATTGGCTACTAATGTTGGAAGATTATAGGCGCATGGGTCCAGAAAGCTTCTTTCCTAACCTTTGGTTAACCCTAGGGAGAATGCTAGTGCCATACTTTGAAAAGTGGTAGACAACTTGAGAAGACTCACAAGAAACTAAATGATGAGAAAGAAGTTAGAGATGAGTTGATTCGAGGTGGAACAAAGTAGTCCAAAAGTGCAAAAAATTGGCCAACTGATTCTTCCAATGCAAAACATCCACCTAAGGTACAATCTAAAGTTCCTATTAATACTTACGAACTGCCTTTGCCTTTTCCTAGCATGTTTGCCACATCAAACAAGGAGGAACATGAGCAAGAAGTTTTGGACACTTTTAGAAAAGTACATGTCAACATTCCTTTGTTGGATGCAGTAAAGCAACTGTCGCAGTATGCGAAATTTCTTAAAGAATTGTGTGCCAACAAGAGAAAACTTAAGGGAAACAAGGTGGTGAGCATGGGAGAAAATGTCTTAGTGGTTTTGCAAAGGAAGCTTCCAACAAAGTGCAAAGATTCGGGTAGTTTCACCATACCATGCATCATAGGTAACACAAGGTTTGAGAAAGCAATGTTAGACTTAGGTGTTTCTATTAATGTCATGCCTTACTCAATTTATCTTGATTTAAATCTTGGTACTCTTAAAGAGACCAGCATAGTTATTCAACTCGCTGATCGATCTAATGCCTATCCAAAGTGAGTTGTGGAAGATGTTTTGGTGTAGGTGAACGAGCTTCTTTTTCCCGTGGATTTCTACATGCTTGACAAGAAAGAAGAAACAACTGTGAAAACCACGCCATTACTTTTGGGGAGACCATTCATGAAAACAGCTTGTATGAAAATAGATGTGCATAATGAGATGTTGACAATGGAGTTTGATGGGGAAGTCATTGAATTTAACATCTTTGACACAATGAGGTATCCTAATGATGACAATGATTGATTTTCCATTAATGTACTTGACTCTTTAACGCAGCAAATGTTCGAGCTTAAGGGTAAAGATCCATTGGAAGTGGCAATATGGAATGGGTTGTCAACCGAGGAACCTCAAAGTTTTAATGAAGACGTAGAGTTGGGAGAAGAGCTAAATGAAACTATAGCAATGTTGGATGAGCTTCCAAAGAAAAATCCAAGGTATGAAATCTCCTATATTTCTCTTCCCATATCTAATGAGAAACTTTTACCTTCCATTGTGCAGGCCCTTACCTTAGAGCTTAAGCCTTTACCAAGTCATCTCAAGTATTTATACTTGGGAGAAGGAGACATATTGCCCATGATTGTAACGGCCAACCTTTCAAAGGTGCAAGAAGAGAAACTTGTTCGTGTGTTGAGAGAGTACAAAACGGCAATTGGTTAGATAATTGCTGACATTAAAGGAATAAGTCCTTCCATGTGCATGCACCGCATATTATTAGAGGAAGGATCAAAGCCTACAAGAGAAGCGTAAAGACGGTTGAATCCATCAATGATGGAAGTAGTGAAGAAGGAAATAATCAAGTTGTTAGATGTTGGTGTAATCTACCCAATTTCGGATAGTAAATGGGTTAGTCCGGTCCAAGTAGTTCCTAAGAAATCTGGAATAACCACGGTAAAGAATGAAGATAATGACTTAGTTCCCACTCATATTCAAATGGGCCTAGACTACCGCAAGCTCAATGCCACAATGTGCAAAGATCATTTTCCTCTTCCATTTATCGATCAAATGCTTAAACATTTAGCGAGCCATTCTCACTATTGTTTTCTTGATGGATTTTCAGGTTGTAATCAAATTGTGATTGCATCGAAAGATCAAGAGAAGACGACGTTTACATGCCCCTTTGACACTTTTACTTATTGACGCATGCCATTTGGCCTTTGTAATGCACCCGCCACCTTTCAAAGGTGCATGGTAAGTATTTTCTTCGATTACATAGAGAACATTATAGAGGTATTTATGGATGATTTTAATGTCTATGGGAACTCATTTGATAATTGTTTGAGTAATTTGGCATTAGTTCTTAAAAGATACATAGAAACTAATCTCGTTTTAAATTGGGAAAAATGCCATTTTATGGTAAATCAAGGGATAGTTTTAGGGCATATTATCTCATCTAGGGGGATTGAAGTTGATAAAGCTAAAATAGATCTTGTACGTTCCTTAGCACCTCCCACTTGTGTGAGAGAGGTACGTTCTTTTCTTGGACATGTAGGATTTTATAGGAGATTTATCAAGGATTTCTCCAAGATCACAAGGCTCTTATACCGTTTGTTACAAAAAGAGGTAGCGTTTGAGTTCGATGAAGAGTGTATAAAGGCATTTGAGAAACTAAAAGAACTCCTAACCATAGCCCCAATTATTTAGCTACCCGATTGGAGTCTTCCATTCGAGTTGATGTGCGACGCAAGCGATTATGCCATTGGAGCCATGTTAGGACAATGAGTTGGAAAGTTACCACACGCCATTTATTATGCTTCAAGAACATTGAATGACGCTCAACTTAACCACTCCACAACTGAGAAAGAACTTTTGGCGGTTATTTTTGCATTAGAAAAGTTTCGTTCCTATTTAATTGGCACTAAAGTTACCATTTTTTCTAACCATGCAGCTCTTAGGTATTTACTTACGAAGAAGGAGGCTAAACCAAGACTTATAAGGTGGATTCTATTGTTACAAGAGTTCAACTTAACAATCAAAGACAAAAGAGGGAGTGAGAACGTTGTAGCAGACCATTTAAGTAGGTTGATAAACCAAGAAGATGCTCTTCCATTGAAAGATGATTTTCCGGATGAACAATTACTTGCGATGACATCCTTGGGACCATGGTATGTAGATATAGTAAATTACATAGTAACTATGAGATTCAAAGAGAAAAAACAAAAATGAAGTAAATCTGTGTAACATAAAATTTGTCTCTGTTTCTTACTTACAGATACAAGAAGAAGATTCTCTTTTATATGAAATAAGAGAGACTCTAAAACGACAGCGTTTTAGAGATAAGAAGAGAAAGTGGAATTTACAACTTTACCCATTCTCACTCTTTTCTAACTTTGGTTAACATTTCCCCTCAAACACAGATAGGGTGTCAACCTTGCATCTAAGAGATTCTAACATTTCCCTTTAAGTACAGCTGAGGTAAAATTTAACCAAATAAGCATTTTCTTTCAAATGAGTAAAGATAAGTACTTCAGTTTCTGAGTCTGCACTACACCTTCAGATCAGAGAGAAAAAAAAAAAAAAGTTCAGACTTCATTCTGAAATCTGCAGACATTATCTTCAAACTTCAGTATGAAATCTGCAGTTATTATCTTCAAAACTCAAAACTGCAGTATGAAATCTACAGACATTATCTTCAAACTCCAGTATGAAATCTGCAGTTATTATCTTAAAAACGTTATACACCATTATTGACTTCACCATCAACTTCTTCCCATATTTCAAATTGCAGAATCATCATAATCCAAAACCAAAACTTCAAATTGCATAATCATAATAACCAAACAACTTAGACATTATCTTCAAAATGTTATACACCATTATTGACTTTACCATCAACTTTTTCCCATATTTCAAATTGCAGAACCATCATAATCCAAACCCAAACTTCAGATTGCATAATCACCATAACTAAACAACTCCACATCAACATCAACTTCTTTAGTTATAAACTTTCACAAATCACCATAATCTATTTCTCCATATCTGCAGACTCATCATCTAACCTTCTATTTGTCCAATTAACACAGAGCACCACTTCAGAACAATCATCTTCACAACACCCCTCCAGATCGACCAACATATATCAGAACAACCAACACAGATCAGAACAATTCAGAACAACATAGAGGAACCCTTTAGATTGATCAACACAGATCAGAACAATTCAAAACAACACAGAGCATCCCTTTAAATCAATCAACACAGATCAGAACAATTCATAACAACATAGAGCAGCCCTTCAGATCGATCAACACAAGTCAGAACAACCAACATAGATCAGAACAATTCAGAACAACATAGAGCAGCCCTTTAGATCGATCAACACAGATTCAGAACCAACATTGATCAGAACAATTCAGAATAACCAATACGTCAGAACAATTCAGAATAACCAACACATCAGAACAATTCAGATCAATCAATCACAGATCAGCACCATTTCAGAACACCACATTTCAACATTACAGACTGCCATTTTTCTTTCAGCATATTTCAGTGCTATAGATCAATTCAGAACAGCACCACTAACTATCAGTTTAGAATTTAGACTTTCCCAGCAGAAATCTTGTAATGACTTCTTTCTACTATCATATTCATACAATAGATTAATAAAAATACAAGTATACTTATCAAATAGTTAGGCCTAAAAATTTTCTTTACTTAAAATATACATTCTTTACATAGTACAATATCATTTGTACAAAAGGACTCTCAAAACAGTGGACAATGTAGCCAAGTCTCCCCGCCTGCCGACATCGATCCAACCACGTCCTCACCTATGTCTTGCAAAAACATAGAAAACAATGGGGTGAGCACAAAGATGCTCAGTAAGTAAATCCTCTACTCCATTATCCCCGTGTATCACTCTTCAATTTAGAAAACAATGGGGTGAGCACAAAGATGCTCAGTAAGTAAATCCTCTACTCCATTATCCCCGTGTATCACTCTTCAATTCTTTCCTTACTCTTGTCACTTTCTCTTATTCAATCTCTCTTGTTCTTTCTCTGTTTCTAGTTCTCACTGTTCTTTTCTTTCTTTCTATTATTTGTTTATTTCTATTCTCATCACCCATGAGGGATATCATGATAACATGCATGGATGAGATACATATGCACTAATGCAAGGCAATGCATTTTCTCTCTTTTTTTTTTTTCTTTCTATTCTTTCCTTATTCTTTTCTCATTCTTTCTCATTCTTATTCTTTCTCATTTTTATTCTTTGCCGATCGGTCTTGGTTGATGCATGGATTCGGAACCCTTGGCCATGTGACTGTACTCTCTCTCGTGTATAGCCCTCATTCGCATGTATTCTTACAGGCTATACGAAATTCTTTTTCTCATTCTCATTCCGCTCTCTCATGGCGGAGACCACTCTCTCACGGTGGTTTACATACGGGTAATTCTACACTCACGGGTTCCCCATCGTATAAACTATTCTCTTTTCTCTTCTTTAGCACTTTTTTATTCCTTTTATTCTCTAGTGCTAATTCTTTCTTTCTCTTTATTCTAAGAGAATTAGTTCTTTTCTTTATCTTTATTCTTAGAGTGTTTCTTTCTCTTTACTCATATTTCTTTCTTTGATGATTACACATATAAACATATGCATATGGATGGCTCATGCCTAGAATCTTTCTTATATGCACTCATGAAATGCAAATATGTTATGTTGCATAAAGTTCCTACTTCTACTCATGCTTCTCTTAGGCATTTCATCAAACAATATGTGTGCATACCTAAACTCTACTCTAACTATAACTTTACTTATTTCTTAACCATCCAGAATTGGAGTTCAACTCCTTTAAATCATCACACATCCTGCAAAGAAAACACACTTCAAATATTCCTCTCAAATTCTTCTAAATCTATCCATACTTCTATCAAATTTTATCAACACAATCCACCCTTCTCATGGTGGAAATCTCTCCATAAATCAACATCGAACTCATTCATAAATCCATCAACTCATTTCAAACATAAAAATTCAAGCATTAATCATATACAAATTTCTATACATCATTCAATCATGCAAATCACAACTTAGGTGGATTTACTTACCTTATACTCAAGTAGAATCCACTTAAGCTCTCTACTCTTGATGGCTTGATGCTTTCTCTTAAACCTTATACACAAACTTAGTAAGGATCCTACTTTTACACTAATGAAAATTCACATCTAAAGTAAGGATTCTTACCTTTAAGTGCTTGTGAGAATTGAAGGATGGAAGAGGCGGTGGAAAAGAAAGAATGAAAGGGTTTCTAAAGCTAAACCCTTAATATCTTATATTTTCTCCACTCTTTCCCATTTTACCCTTACTCTTTCTTAGGAATTCCAACTTTGCCGTTTAATTCTTTGTGAATGCACCCGCATTTAAACTATTCTCCATGCAATTTCCTTGCATTTCACTCCCCACTTTTCCTACTAATTAGGGGTAGAATGGTCATTGTGCCCCAAAGGAAGAATTCTCTAGAAACTCATAAAAATTTTTAGCTGAATCTTCATCGTGGCGAAGAGGAATTCTTCACCTCAATGAAAAATTCCAGGGCCTACGTCGTCGCAGTGACGAGTCTTCTTCGCCGCGGCGAAGTCTGCCTTTCACAAATTTCAACAAGACTTCACCAATTTCAGGGCATTCAAACAATTTCAACACATACACATTTAACAAAGGGCACAAAAACAACTTTAAGGGCAAAATGAGCAAATATGAGTTACGTACCTCAAGCGGGCATTACAAATCTTCACCTCAACAACATTGAGTTTCTGTTTCAGCTCCTGAAATTGAGTTACTGATAAAGACTTCGTTAACACATCAGCAATCAGCAATTTTGATGGAACATATTGCACTGTGACTTTCTTAGCTAAAACCTAATCTCGGATGTAATGTGTATTTATTTCAATGTGCTTAGTTCTAGCATGAAATATAGGATTAGCTTTCAAAGCTCCTGCACTAAGATTATCACACCAAATCACATGAGTGGCAGTTAATGTGATTCATATCTCAAAGAATAGGTTGTCTAACCAAGCTAATTCAGTTGCAGTCTGTGCAAGGGCTCTGTATTCAGCTTCCGTTGAGGATAAAGCAACAACTTTTTGCTTACAAGAGCTCCATTGAATGAGATTGGGTCCTAGGTAAATACAATACCCACTTGTAGACCTCCTATCATTAAGATTACTTCCCCAATTTGCATCGGTATAACACTCAACACAAAGGGCAGCTACTAGTTTGAATTGCAATCCATGAAACTGAGTGCCTTTAAGGTACCGTAATGCCCTTTTGCAGGCCATCCATTGAAGTTTAGTTGGAGCTTGAAGAAATTGACTAAGCTTGTTAACTGTGAAGCTTATATCTGGTCTTGTTGAAGTCAAGTATTGTAGAGCTCCAATGGTGTTTCTATATACACTAGGATCCTTGAACAACTCACTATCAGAAGAAAAAAGCTTGGTACCAGCAGCCATTGGAGTTGGACAAGGATAAGCATCTTGCATTCTAGTTTTGGTTAATAAATCACCAATATACTTAGTTTGCTTCAAATGTATGCCTTATGTATTTCTAGTATCTTCTGAACCTAGAAAGGAACTCACAAATCCAAGTGTTTTTAAAGAAAATTCACTATTTAGATTTTTACAAGTTATAAAATAGAAACATTGTCAGATCCAGTAATAAGTATATCATCTACATAAATGAGGATGTAAAGGACCTGATTTGTTTCCTTAAGAATGAAGAGACTAGAATCTAAAACTGAATTTTGAAATCTCTATTCAACAAAGCTTGCTTGAGTTTGTCAAACCAGGCTCTCGGTGCTTGTTTAAGACCATACAAGGCTTTATTAAGCCTACATACATGAGAAGCAAATTTAGGATGCTCAAACCCAGCAGGCTAACTCATGTAGACTGTTTCACTCAAAACTCCATTGAGAAGGCCATTATTGACATCAACTTGTTGAATATCCCATCATTTGGACACAACAAGAGTAAATATGATCCTAATCGTAGAGGGTTTAATCACTGGATTAAATGTTTCAAAGTATTCTAAACCAGGGGTTTGTTGAAAGCCCTTTGCCACTAACCGGGCCTTATATTTATGTAATGAACCATCAACATGATACTTGGTTCTAAAAACCCATTTATTCCTAACAATATTCATGTCATAAGTCCTGGGAACAAGACTTCATGTTTCATTTCTCATAAGGGCAATGAACTCATCATGCATTGCCTCTCTCCACTCTTTACAAGCAAGAGCTTCATTTACTGAAGTGGGTTCAGGTTAAATAGGAGAAGGTGTAGAGACTATCAGGACAGTTTTTTCTGGATCAGCAGGTTTGGCTTTATTTTGATCAGCAAGTTTAGCTCTAGTGATCAGGGGATGGATATTGACAGATGAAGGATATGTGGCTGGTGTATTTAATGTTGTTGATGTTGATGTAGTGGAAGAAGGATGTGATTGGTAAGTAGGAAACTGAGAGGATGACAAATCAATTACAAGACTGCAGTTAGTGCTCTCACAAGGCAGAGGAAGTTGGGATTGAGTGCTGGAAGTGATTGAGGACATGGATTTAACGGGTATAGATGGAAAACAAGTAAGATCTACAACTAGAGGGTTCACTGGACAGTTCAAGGTATATGTAGCAGGTGTGCAGATTGTGTTTGAGACTTGTGAGATTGTGTTTGAGATATGGATAAGGATGGTGAAACAGAGGTACAGGTAAGAGACTTAGAGAGTGTGACATGTTGAGAATTATGACTAGAACTGAAATTATGTGACAAATCAGGAGATTTACTAAAACAAGAAGCAATGGAGTAAGGAATTTGCTTACCAACTGCTATAGAAGTACAAGGTGGAGAACAGGGCACTGCTGAAGAATCTTTGCTGCTGGAACCAGTTACACAGTTTATAGAAACAAAAGGATAATTGTAAAACCCCCCTCCAGTCAGGTATCCTCTGAATATCCCTCAATGAGAATCCCGAGGATACATGTCTGGAGAACGAGTTGTATTTAGAAAAAAATCTGTATAAGGATATAATTAATAATATCCAAAACATGCATAAAAATATCACGCAGGATCTAAACTTATAATTTACAAACTTTAAGAAATTACAAGATCAAAACATATTTATAGGGTGGAAGCTTCCAAATGTATTTCACAAATATTTATCATTTACATATTTACATCAAGATGAAATAATCATCTCCCCTCACGTGTAGTCCCGCTGTCTCTAGCACCCTCGCTTCTAGGCTACCTGCAAAGCAATCAACATGAAAGGTGAGCGCTAATCGCTCAGTAAGGAATGATCCGTTTATCTGTAAACATCACTTTTTTTTTTTTTTTTTACATCTAGGGATACTCCTTTTATTACTAATTCATATGCTTCATCATTTTATCCCATGGCTAATAAACCTCAGTGTACACACACATCACATAGCATGACATAACATCTAAAATCATCTAACATGAGTATAAATAATCTCCATGATGTAATAACTCATAACTCATGTAAGCAACTAAATGCATATGAAACATTTAACGTCTAGCCGATCGGACTTTTTTGCATCTTAAGCACTTCATACTCTAGCCTCAAATTCATCTAGCGCTCATATCATCGGGAGGCATGCTTCGCGTTTTGCACATCTAAAGCATATATTCATTTTCCAACGGTATACGAGGATATGCTTACGCGTTTTCCATCATGTCTAATGCATATCTATCATGTCTATTGATCTCTAAATCTTATGGCATGTAAAACATATTTGGTGAGCTAATACTTTTAATTCATCTATGGATTATCAATCCATTTACATTACTCTTGCTCACATACATCATCTTAAAAATGTATTATATTGCATTTCATGCCATTTCATAACATTAATCATGTATTGACATCATGACATGTTATCTTTCAAAGTCATCTAACTAATGGGTAAACATTAGTACATGGATACACAATAATATATGAATAATCACATATAATCATAAGATTGATCTTGTTAAATCTTAAACTTAATAACCAGTTATACTTCAGGCCATTTTCCATCCTTACTCAATGAATTGGCTCTTGGCATAAACATAAAAATTATGGTCTGTGTCTTAGCTTTCTAATGCTTCAAGAATCATCTCATCGATTTTTATAACTCAAGTTATGGTCGAAATACGAAGCAGGGCTAACAAACCCGACAAGCCCAAATCACAAACCGAATTTTCATATTACATGCACATCAATTCCTATTGACATTAACCAATAGGTTAACTTATGGATCAAATAAACCTCCCCTTAATAGTCTTTAAAATCTTAAAGAAAGTGTGAAATCTCATTCCCATACTATCCATTATTGCTATAACATTGAAGCTAATGCAAACAACACATCAACACTCTAATAGCAACCATTCAACACCATGTGGCCTCCAATACTACAATTTTGCCACAGTCAGTATCCACACTTCATTTTCTTAATAAACATCAAACTCATAAAACATAAATAGCAAAACTTCATGTATAATGAATTCAAGGCAATAAGTAGAATAAATGAGTTCAACTACACTTGCCATCAACTAATTCTATGCCTTAAAGCTTTATTTAAGGTTTCATAAAATCTACAAACCCTAGCATAAACCCTAAAGTCATGGGAGGTCTTCCTTACCTTTAAAGACTTCCTCCAACAAATCCTTTGCCTTTGACTTCTTTTACACCTAATCCTACATATATAACATTATACCTCAACATCTACCAAATCTTCAAATCACATCAAAACTAAAGTTTTAATCCTTACCTTAAACCCTTCAAATTGAAGATCCAAGGCTCCTATCTTGTTCTCCTTGAAAATTATGCAAAACTCCTTGAAAAACCTAGAGAAAGAAAGCTTGTTCATGGAAGATTTGAGAGAAAATAGAGAAGAAAGTTGAAGAAAGGCTCTCTCCTTGGCTTGAACGAATTCATCTCATTTATAGGAAAATATTTCATTTATTTTCCAAAATTATGCAATTGGCCAATTATTTTAATTGTATAACTCAAGTCCTTAATTCTTCATATAAGGGCATTTTGGTCATTTCACACTAGACATAATTATTACTTAATTAATGCCATAAATGCAATGAAGCCTACTCATCTTGACTTTTTCAATGCTTATCCATAGGCAAAATAACCATTTTGCCCCTAAGTCTCTTTATGGATAATTGATTCATACCGTTCCAAATGAATTGACTATTTTGCCCTTAGTTAGATTTTATGCTTTTTAACATAAAATAAACATTTAAAGGACATTTTGAGTTAGGAACATACCTTTGACATCTGGGTATTACATTTCCTCCCCCTTACAATAATTTCGTCCTCGAAATTATAGAAACAGCTCTGGGTTCGACTTCTCATATCTTGTCCCATTCTCAAGTAGCTTCTTCTATCTTGTGATTCCTCCAAAGTACTTTAACTAGTAGAATTTGTTGTTTCTGAGCTCTTTTACTTTCTGTCAATGATTTGAACTGGGCGTCCTCATAAGCCAAATTATCCTGTAATTCCATTCCTCCATCTGAAGCACATGTGAAGGATCACTAACATACTTACGCAACAAAGAGACATGGAAAACATTATGGACTCTTTCCATGCTCATTGGCAGTGCAAGTTATAAGCTACTTTGCCTACCTTCCAATACTTCCAAGGGTCCAATGTAACGTGGAGAGAGCTTGCCTTCTTTCCAAAACAAAATATGTTATAAGGAGCCTTTTACAAAAACTTTGTCGCCCTGGATTCCACTTCTTTTCTTTTTAGGTCGGCATAGCTCTTTGTCGATCTTGAGCTTGCTTCATTCTTTCTGTAATAAGCTTAACAATCTTCAATCATTTTTGGGTCATCTTGGTCAACTGCTTGAATCAAGGAGTCTTTTTCTCAATATCATCCCAATACAAAGGGGATCTGCACCTTCTTCCATATAATGCTTCATATGGGGCCATGTGGATAGTGGATTGGTAGCTGTTGTTATAGGCAAATTCATTAGTGGAAGTACATCACTCCATTTTGCCTTGTGATCCATACAACAAGCTCTCAGCATGTTTCAATCACTTGGTTGGTCTTTCAGTTTGACCATCAGTTTGAGGATGATAAGCCTACTGAAGGCTAACTTTGTACCCAATGCTCTTGCATTCCAACCCAGAAAGCTGATATGAACTGGTATCTCTGTCAGATACGATCGTCTTAGTACTCCATGTAATACAATCTCTTTGACATATAATTGCCCCAATCGAAATGCATATCTTATCCGTCATAGGTAGAAAATGAGCTGTCTTGGTCAATCTATCACCACCACCCAGATTGCATTATATCCTTGCTGAACTTTAGGAAGTCCCACAATGAAGTCCATTGAGATATCCTCCCATTTCCATTTAGGAATCTCTAAGGGTTGGAGTATCCTGATGGTCTCTGATGCTCTGCCTTTACTGTTGACATGTTAAACATCGGCAACATATCGGCAATATCTGTTTTCATACCTGACCACCAAAACTTTCTTCACATCTTGATACATTTTTACACTCCAGGGTGGGCTGTATAAAGTGTATTGTGTGCCTCACTAAGGATTTATTCTTAGTTCATCATCTTGAGGGACACATATTCTATCTTAAACATCGTGCCCCATTGACTATTTAAAGTCTGTCTCTTTACCCCTATTATCCGCTGGCAGATTATTGCAGGCATCATCTTTATCCTGTTTCATCTTGATCTCCTCACCCAAGTGGGTTTGATCTCCAATTGGGCCAATCCTCCTTTGATCACAATTTCAATTCCTTCTTGGGATCTCCTGCTGTAATTGTCCCTGTACAGTGATTTGAGATAAAGAGACTTTTTACTAAGGGCATCTGCTACTGCATTAGCTTTCCCTGGATGGTATCTGATGTCACAGTCATAGTCTGTCACCAATTCTAACCATCTCCTCTGTCTCATATTCAACTCTTTCTGAGTGAAGAAATACTTCAAACTTTATGGTCAGTGTTATGTTGCATTTCACTCCATAAAATAGTGTCGCCATATCTTCAAAGCAAAAACCATGCTGCTAGTTCCAAGTCAGGGTAGGATATCTGTCTCATAGTCTTTCAATTGTCTAGAGGCATAAGCAATGACTTCCCTTGCTGCATCAACACTGCTCCTAAACCATTATGGGAGGCATCAACGTAAATATCATAATCAATGCCTTCTTCTGGCAATGTAAGCATTGGAGCTGTAGTTAATCTTTTCTTCAACTCCTTAAAGCTTTGCTCGCATGCCTCAGTCATTCAAATGGTACTTTTCTGGTGAGAGCTGTAAGTGGTCTGGCTATCTTTGCAAAGCCTTCCACGAACTTCCTATAGTACCCTGCTAAGCCCAGAAAACTTCTAACCTTTTCACTGTCTTTGGCCTCTGCCACTCGAGCACCGCTCTACTTTACTAGGAACTGATACACCATCTTTAGAGATCACATGACCCAAAAGGTAACCCGATCCAACAAAACTCACATTTTGAAAATTTAGCATACAGTTGTTTCTCCGCAATCTTTGTAACACAAATCTCAAGTGCCCGGCATGTTCTTTTAAGTCTTGGAATAAACTAGGAGATATCAAAAAAACACCACTATGAACTGTGCAAGGACATCATGAAAAACTCTGTTCATCAAGTCCATAAAAATGCAGGTGCATTAGTCAATCCGAATGGCATACACAAATTCTAATGCCCATACCTGTTCGGAAAGCCGTTTTCGGTATATTTCTTAGCCACTCTAACCTGATGGTATCCTGACCTTAGATCAATTTTTTAAAACACTGAGGCACCTTTTAATTGGTCAAACAACAAATATCTATCTCGGCAATGGGTACTTATCTTACAGTTACTTTATTCGGTTACGGTAATCTATACACATCTCATAGACCCATCTCTTTTCACAAATAGATTGGAGCACCCCATGGGGAATGACTCGGCCTGATAAAGCCCTGTCTAACAACTTGTAACTGCTTCTTCATTCTTGGAGCTCAGGGGCCATGCGATAAGGAGCCTAGAAATGGTGCTATAACGCGGGGCTAGTTCTATACTAAACTCCACTTCCCTGTGGAGGTAAACCTGGTAATTCATCTGGAAACACGTCAATAAATATTTACACAAGGTACCTCATGTACACTTGAGCTCGAACTCTCCCCCTTATTTACTACATGTGCAATGTACCCAGAACACCCCTTTTTAACATCTTTCTAGCTTTTGCTGCAATAATCATCATGCTAGTTGGGTGGTCCTTCTCCAAAAATGAGTTATCCCCATAGTCTAGATTAAACTTGATTTTTTCCTACGACAGTCTATCTCTGCTCCATATCTACTAAGAAAGTCCATCCCAAGAATGATGTCAAAGTCTGGCATTTTGAAGACAATCAAATCTACCATCATTTTTCGGCCTTTAATAGTCACTAACTCCCCCATTAGACTTCATTGGTCACTACACCCTCACCATCAGGCAATTCAATCCTAATGGCTTGTTCTACTCTAATAGGCATTAACCCTAATCTATTAATCATACCATAGGAGATGAATGAATGAGTAGCACCAGAATCAATCAAGGCATACAAGGGAGTATCATGGATAATAACTGACCAGTGACTGCTGAAGGGCTGGCATCTGCCTGCATCTGGGCCACATTATATACCCGGCTTTGTGCCTCCAACTACAGGTACTGAAGTTGCAGAACCAATGGGACAATCTCTAGCAATATGACCTGGCTGGCGGCACCTGAAACAAACATTGGTCCCTACTAGCATTCACCCCGGTGTTCTTCTTACATTTTTACAGTAACTGACCCACCTTTCCTTTGTTGGCCCTTTTTCTTCATGTCTTTCCTGTTGGCTTAGGTAGGACTCCTTTCTTGCCTTTACCCTTATCGGCTTTGCCAACAACTTGTTCTGCACTCTAGGTTGGCCAAGCGGAGAGGACTACTGCCACTGTTGAGGAAAGAACTAATCTGGTCTCCTTCTGTAAGTAAACCTCTACTCTGATGGCTTGGCGAGTGCTTCACTATATGTTTGGGGAGGGCTGATGACCGACATAACATCTCTGGCAATAGTGGGATGAAGTCCCCACACAAATCTCTCCAATCGAGTGTGGTGTACTGAACAGTGTGGGTGCAAACTTAGCCAAGGAGTTGAACTTGATTGAATACTCTTTGACCGTCATATTCCTTGTTGCAGACTAATAAATTCTTGTAATTTGAGGATATCATGTCTGCTGTCCGGTACTGCTCCTCAAACAATTCCTGAACTGACCAAGTGAGAGTGGTGGTATTTGAGTCTGCTCCATAAGCTCCACCATGTCATAGCATCTCCTCTCAACAGGTACGTAGCATACGGATCTTTTCTTGATCTGTCATAGGAAATAGAGCAGTAGTTTCTCCACCAACTTGATCCATTGTTCGGCTACTACTGGATTAGTGCCATAAAATTCTGGAGGCTGATGTTTACTTGAGAGGCATAAATTGGTTCAATTGCTTTGGGACAACCATTGCTTGGAGTACTTGTCCCTGGCTGGCACTTGGTACCACATTGTTTGTCACTGTTGTTACCGGAGCACTTGTACTTTCCCGCGGGTTCTCCTAAAGCTCTATTAACAGCCTTGAATCAACGTCCAATGTTGCAACATTAAACCGGAGTGCTTGAAGTAGCAGCGTGGGTTAGGAGCTTCAGGTGGAGTTGGAACATCTTGTGCATTTGAAGCATCACTGTGACCTGGATCTGTTCTCCTGGTTTCCTCATATTTATTCCCTATCACAGTCACAACATATAACGTTATAATCTAATCAATCCTTACATAAAATTAGGTAAACATACTTACAGCGATGGACAACTTGAGCAGCGGAACTTTACATGAGGGATACTGTCATCAACTCTCATAAATGCCTGACTCCAAATAGAAAACATCTTAAAACACCCCTTTTTAAAGTAAAAAAAAAAAACTTGCTCTGATAACAAATGTAAAACCCCCCTCCCGTCGAGGTATCCTCTGAATATCCTCAATGAGAATCCCGAGGATACATGTCTGAGAGACGAGTTGTATTTAGAAAAAAATTTGTATAAGGATATATAATAATCCAAAACATGCATATAAAATATCACGCAGGACTAAACTTATAATTTACAAACTTTAAGAAATTACAAGATCAAAACATATTATAGGGTGGAAGCTTCCAAATGTATTTCACAAATATATCATTTACATATTTACATCAAGATGATAATAATCATCTCCCCTCACGTGTAGTCCGCGTCTCTAGCATCCCTCGCTTCAGCTCTACCTGCAAAGCAATCAACAATGAAAGGGTGAGCGCTAATCGCTCAGTGATGATGATCCGTTTATCTGTTAACACATCACTTTTTTTTTTTTTTACATCTAGGGATACCTCCCCTTTTATTACTAATTCATATGCTTTTCATCATTTTATCCCATGGCTATATAACATCAATGGTACACACACATCACATAGCAGACATAACATCTAAATCATCTAACTGAGTATAATCATCTCATGATGTAAATAACATCATAACTCATGTAATGCAACTAAATGCATATGAAACATTTACGTTAGCCGATCAGACTTTTCTTAGCATCTTAAGCACTTCATATCATCTAGCCTCAAATCATTAGCGCTCATATCATCGGGAGGCATGCTTACGCGTATTTAGCCTCAAAGCATATATTCATCTTTCCTCAACCGGTATACGAGGATTAGCTTACGCGTTTTCATCATGTCTATATGTATATACATGTTATTTGCATCTCAACATCTTATGGCATGTAAATACATATTTTGGTGAGCTTAATACTTTTAATTCATCTATGGATTATCATCCATTTACATTACCTCTTGCCACAATACATCATCTTAAAACATGTATTATATTGCATCTTCATGCCATTTCATAACATTATCATGTATTGACATCATGACCATGTTTATCTTTCAAAGATCATCTAACTAATGGGTAAACATTAGTACATGGCATACTTACAATAATTATGAATAATCAATTCATAATCATAAGAATTGATTTGTTAAATCTTAAACTTTAATAACCAGTTATACTTCAGGCCATTTTCCATTCTTACTCAAATGAATTGGCTCTTGGCTAAAACATAAAAATTATAGGTCTGGGTCTTAGCTTTCTAATGCTTCAAGAATCATTCATTTCGATTTTTATAACTAAGTTATGGTCGAAATACTGAAGCAGGGCTAACAAAACCCGAAGCCCCTAAATCCGATTTTCATATTTACTATGCACATCAATTCCTATTGACATTAACCATAGGTTACTAGGATCAAATAAACCTCCCCTTATAGTCTTTAAAATCTTAAAGAAAGTGTGAAATCTCATTCCATAATCATACATTATGCTATAACATTGTAAGCTAATGCAAACAACACATAACACATTCTAATAGAACCATTCAACACCATGTGGCCTCCAATACTACAATTTTTGCCACAGTCAGTATCCACACTTCATTTTCTTCAATCAAACATCACAACTCATAAAACATAAATAGCAATAATCATGTATAATGAATTCAAGGCAATAAGTAGAATAAATGAGTTCAACTACACTTGCCATCAACTAATCTATGCCTTAAAGCTTTAATTTAAGGTTCATAAAATCTACAAAACTAGCATAAACCCTAAAGTCATGGGAGGTCTTCCTTACCTTTTAAAGACTTCCTCCAACAAATCCTGCCTTTGCTTTTTTACACCTTAATCCTACATATATAAACATTATACCTAACATCTACCAAATTCAAATCACATCAAAACTAAAGTTTTAATCCTTACCTTAAACCCTTCAAATTGAAGATCCAAGGCTCCTATTTTGTTCTCTTGAAAAATTATGCAAAACTCCTTGAAAACCTAGAGAAAGAAAGCTGTTTCATGGAAGATTTGAGAGGAAAATGAAGAAATGTGAAGAAAGGCTCTCTCCTTTGGCTTGAACGAATTTCATCTCATTATAGGAAATTTCATTTATTTTCAAAATTATGCAATTGGCCCAATTATTTTAATTGTATAACTCATAAGTCCTTAATTCTTCATATAAGGGCATTTTGGTCATTCACACTGACATAATTATTACTTAATTAATGCCATTAAATGCAATGAAGCCTACTCATCCTTGACTTTTTCAATGCTTATCCATAGGCAAAATAACCATTTTGGCCCCTAAGCTCTTTATGGATAATTGATTCATACCGTTCCAAATGAATTGACTATTTTGCCCTTAGTTAGATTTTAGCTTTTTAACATAAATAACATTTAAAGGACTATTTTGAGTTAGGAACATACCTTTGACATCTTGGGTTACAATAAGGATGGGGGAATGTCAGAAGATTTGTGAATGGAGGCTTTATGAATAACAGGCTGAAGACCATGAAGAAAACCAGTAATAAATGGAAATTGAGTTTCATTAACTGACACACAGGAGAATAATGATTGTTTCTTCAGCAGTGAGACATTTATACCCTTTATGAATGAGACTATAACCAACAAACACGCATTTGGAGGAGTGAAAATTTAGTTTGTGTTTATTAAAATCTCTCAAATAGGGAAAACAGGCACAACCAAAGACTTTTAATGAAGTATACAAGAGAATTTTACTAAACAAAGCTTGATATGGTGAGATAAATTGCAAAACTGAAGAAGGCAATCTATTTATTAAGAAAATAGCAATTTCAAAAGCAAACCACCAGAATTTCAATGGCATTGATGCTTCGGCGAGTAGAGTAAGACCAGTTTCAGCTATATGTCTATGTTTTCTCTCACTTCTTCTGTTTTGTTGATGTACATAAGCACACGAATGTCTAAAGGCAATACCAACTTCAGTAAGATATGACACTAAACCTCTATATTCTCCCCCTTGATCAGATTGCAAACACTTGAATTTTTTATTAAATTGTCTTTCAACTAAATGATGAAACCTAATGAATGTGGAGTAAACTTCAGCTTTTGTTCGTAAAGGAAATATCCAAGTAAAGCGACTATAATCGTCAATGAAATGAATGTAATACGTAAAACCTTCAATAGATGCCATTGGAGCTAGACCCTAAACATCACTATGGATAAGTTCAAGAGGTTGAGTGGCTCTAGATTGGAAGAGAGGAAAACTATTCCTATGTAATTTGCCTAACTTGCATGCATCACAAAAAGGCAAAGAGGAGGCAGATTCTGTGAATTTGACATAAATGTGAGACATAATTTTATGAAGAGCCTGAGTGTGAGGATGACCTAACCTATTATGCCATAGAGATATATCAGCAGCAGTGCTACTAGCGTGTAAAGCAAAGGACAGAATAGGCTGCAGAATCTGACAGAATTATTATTGATGCGATTATGTGACAAATCAGAAAATAATGAAGTAAAATCAGTAGTGTAATCAATGTTATTAGCAGTGTGATCAGTGGTATTATTATTATGATCAAGTAACAATTCAGTAGATAACAAGTCAGAGGATAACACAGTGCAAGCATTAGAATCATAAACACAAGAATTAGCAAGAGCATTGGACAATTCAGAGTGTAACATAGGAGAATCATCAGAACTGCAATCAGAATGCTCATTAATAACAATGTGATTAGTTTTATTTATTGAATTGGAATTACAACTAGAAACATTATCAAAAGAACATGTTTGTGTGTAGAAGTCAACAATTTCTAGATTACATTTATCATCAGTAATTGGCAATTTGCATTCAGAAATGACATTAAAGGTAAGATTTCTGTTATCTAGTAGAGAATTGAAGACTTGAGGATGCAGACTGTTAGGAGCTAGCTGCTCAGTACTCTTAGGTGAATTATGAACAGGAATAGGAGAAGATGACAAACTAGAGGGAATATGCAACTGATACAAACCAGCTTTAAGACCTCCTTGCAGAAGCACTATTCTGGTATCCTTGTCCTTAACAAGACAGCAGTCAGAGTTAAATTCTACTACCACATTATTGTCTAGATTTTTAGTTATGCTAGGTACACATAGAACGTTTTTTAAATACAAGCATTTAGAGTGTAAAGTACTAGGTTGTAAAGAAAAACCAACATGGGAGATATTAAGAGACTCACCACTGCCGACTTGTAATTGATCAGTACCCTCATAGTTTCTGCTGGCTACCAAGTGATGTAGATTAAAACTGACATGATCGGTTGCTCCTGAATCCATGTACTAGGCTGGATCAGGTGGTGTGGTAGTGGAAATAGGCATAAAAATGAGAGAGTTGGGTGTTGGTGATGGACTTTGATGAGATACAAAGTAGGCTTGATTAGGAGTGGATGAGTTTAGTTGTTGACTTGGGACAGGAAGACTAGGCTGTGATGAAGATTGCTATTAAATGGAGGAGACAGAATGATGTCCCTGTCCATGAGGCAGATTGTTCCCAAAAGTGACAGCTCTAATAAGTCCAGAATTTGACTGAGAATCAAGATCCCCATAATTTGTAAACTGAGGATGAGAACTTCCATACTGAGTTGTTGTGGCACCAAACTAAGATTGAGCAGGAGTACCAAACTAAGATTGAGCAGGAGTACCAAACTGAGACTGAGCAGGTGGAACCCCATTATAGGTTGAATTGTACCTATGATAACATTGTGCCGCTGTGTGACCAACTTTGCTGCAGACTTGACACACTGGTCTACCTCTGCCAGCACCTCTGCCACGACCTCTACCAAAGTTATAACCAGATGCTCTATAAACTGGAAAGATAGCACCAAGAGGTCCTCCAAATTGACCCTGATGTGCAGAGGGAAACAGTGACTCAGTGTATGTAACAGGAAAAGAATAGGCTGGATAAGTTGGAGCAAAATAACCAGTTGGTGCTGATGGATAAGCTGAGTAAGCTGATGAATAATTTGATGAAACTGGTGCTGGAGGCAGAGTATACGGCGTAGTAGATACCTGGTGCATTGTATGGTGACCTCTAGCAGCATCATTAGGATTTAGAGATCCCTTCATACCAATAGACAGCAATGGTAAAGTATTAGAATTACTGAGAGATGCCATATGCACTGAACTATTTGGAAAATCAACACTATTAAACTTTTCTAGTCTCATCTCATATTTCTGGAGCAGAAATTGAGCTTCTTGCAGAGACACTGAGTCAAATTTAGTCTCAATCCGAGATGTTAGATTAACTACAACAGCATCAAACTTTGGCCCAAGGCCATCTAACACATATTGAAGTACATCTTCATCACTAACCACCTGACCACTTCCTGACAGATTGTTAGCAAAACTTTTCATTTTCTTGACAAACTCACTAACACTCATACGTCCTTTCTGAGTAGTTTGAAGTAAATTCCTTAGATGAAGTGTTCTTGCTTTGGAGTCAGTAACAAACTCATGTTCAAGATTATACCAAATTTCAGTGGCAAACTGACACTTAGAGATATCACTAAACATACACTCAGATATTGATACAAGAAGCCAAGTAACAAGAAATTTATCAGTCTTCTTCCATGCTACATAAGCTGGATTGATTTTTTCCTTGGTTAGGGTTTCACTTGATTGAGTTGAACTATCATTCTCAGAGACAATTATAGGATCAGGACATGGAATTGAACCTGTTAGATGGTCTTCCAGTTCATGAGCTTCAACGGCTGAGAGAACTTGAGATCTCCAGAACCTATAGTTGTCCTTGTAGTTGTTTATGCTCAATTTCGGTGTAATCACTTTCAAAGTGGACGAAAAAATCGAAGATTGAGCTGAGCTGAAATTCGTCAGTTTCTCCATAACACCTTTTTGAAACAAAAATAAAATAAAGATCCAGGATTCTTAGCTGTAGACGTGTGTCTTCAGCTCTGATACCATGTGAGATTCAAAGAGAAAAAACGAAAATGAAGTAAATCTGTGTAACAAAAAATTCGTCTCTATTTCTTTTTACAAATACAAGAAGAAGACTCTCTTTTATATGAAATAAGAGAGACTCTAAAATGATAGCGTTTTAGAGATAAGAAGAGAAAGTGGAATTTACAACTTTACCAACTCTCACTCTTTTCTAACTTTGGTCAACAGTAACCAAGAGAACCCCACCCAACATGTTGCATGCTAACAAGGACAAATTGAAAAAGATCACCAAGCAATACGTGTGGGATGATCCATAACTTTGGAAATATTGCTCCGACCAAATCATAAGAAGGTGTGTTTCTGAAAGTGAATTTAATTCAATTTTAACTTTTTGCCATTCCTATGCATGTGGAGGACACTTCAGAGTAAAGAGGACAGCTCTCAGGGTTCTTGAGAGTGGATTTTATTGGCCTACACTTTGTAAAGATGCATATTGTTTTGCCAAAACATGTGATAGATGTCAACACTCAGGTAATTTAGGCCCAAGAAATCAATGCCCCAAAATCTAATTTTATTTGTTGAGATTTTTGATGTATGGGGTATTGATTTCATGGGACCCTTTCTGTCTTCTTATGGTTACTTTTATATCTTACTTGTTGTTGATTATGTGTCTAAATAGGTAGAAGCAAAGGCCACCCGGACTAATGATTCTAAAGTTGTTGTAGATTTTGTAAAATCTAACATTTTTGCAAGGTTTGGAACACCTAGAGCCATAATTAGTGATGAGGGCACTCATTTTTGCAACCGTACATTTTGGGCTACCTTGAAGAAATACAACGTCACCCACAAGATCTCTACGCCATACCACCCACAAACAAGTGGACTGTAATGCCCACATTGAAGTACGTAGCTTTACTTATGCCCTAATACCCTTAGTTGAATTTTGTTAAAGTTATCTTGAACAAGTGTGAAGAAAATTCCCTAAAATTCCATTAGGGGTAAAATGGTCTTTTCACTCATAATTAGTTGAAAAAGTGGGGAGTGAAAAGAGATAGAATTTCATGGAGAATGCAATAAAAGTGAGGACATTATGGTAATTGACTAAGGGACATAGATGGAATTTCATAGAAAGTGCAAGGGTAAAATGGGAAACTATAAGTAATATTTTGTTATATTAAGATTTAAAGAATAAAACCCTAGCCATTTCTTCTCCTCCATTCATGCCACCTTCCACCCAAGCTCTCTCAAATTTCTTCAATCATTTTTCAAGGAAATTCATAGATCTTGGTTCATTTTTAGTGGAATTTCAATCTCAAGCATCCTTAGGTAAGATCATTGTACTAAGATATGAGATTTAATTTTTAAAGTGTTGAATTCTTATGATTTGTGTTCATAGGATTTAAGAGAAAGAGAGTTGGATCAAGGAAGACTACTAAAGTGTTGGATTGCTCACATTTAAGGTAAGTAAATCCAACCCTAGTTATGATTGGAGTAAACTTGTGTAGAGAACTTCCTTTATGCATGTATGTGCTTATATATGAAGAATTATTGATAGAATGAGTGTTGAATGATGGTTAGAATTTATCCATGAGAAGTAGTGTTTGTGTGCTTGATGTTTGATGAGAGTTTGGAAGAATTGGAGTAGAATTTATGGAGTGTGAATCCTCGACAGGTTTGAGGTTAATCTTGGTGTGTTTTATTCCAAATTTTGGTGGCTTAGAAGAGAGGTAGAAATGTAGCCAAATTAGAGTTGATGTGTGCATATAAATTATTTGATGAAATGTCAAAGAGAAGTGCATACATGATTATGATTATTTGTTATATTGAGATGAGTTTGTAGATGGTAGAGAATGACATGTTTACATTCCATATTGCATTATTGCATCTGAACATGTGAATTTAGAAAGAATAATAAGCATAAGCCCATCTACATGCATACATACTCATAAGAGCATTAAAGAGCAATAATGAACATTAAAGTTAAAGAACAAATAGAAAGAAATGAGAAATATTAAAGAAGTTCAAATCTGAATTTTTTATTTAAAGAAGTGTAAAAAGATAAAAGAAGAGAAGGTTGTTGCGATTAATTTATGTGTCAATGATATGATTATAATTGTGATAACATGTAATGTTTATAAGATGTTAAATGCTGCTTAGGTTTAAGGGTAATTTTGAATAATTAGTTTCATCTAGTTTGAGACTCTCATGCTATGTGGTATGATTTGGTTGGTTAGTCTTAAGGTTTAGTGATGTTTGTTATGTATTAATTTTCATAAACATTTTTGTGATCTCAACAAATTCTAGAACTCACTTGATAACTACTTGAGGCGAAATCCTAGAATTAACATTGCTTAGGACATGATTTAGGCTATCTCTGGATCATTTGAGCCTTTCAAGCCAACCCTTTATTTAAATTATTGCTAGTTACCCCTTTGAGCCATTATTAAACACATTTAGCCTTGATTTTCTTTCATGTAATCTACATTAACCCACCATTATTTTTGAGCCAAAAACACATTCCTACCCTTTAATTTTTAAGAGACTTAATCTAAGTACAAGATTGGTGAGAGTAATTAAAGAAGTGAGGGTGAAGGTTTGTGAAAATTGTCAATTTATTCCAAATGTGCTCAAAAGAATAGGTTGGGGGTTGTGGAGTGCTTTTTAATCAAGACTTGAGGTAGCATTTTTAGCTTTCTTTTCTTTCTTCCGAATGAAAGAAAAAATTGAAAAAAAAAAAAAAAATAAGAGAAGAAGAAAAGAAAGAAAGAAAGAAAGAAACAGTATTGAGAAACATCGCAAAGCATAAATGATGCAATAGAATTATTTTTGATGAAGGGTGGAAAAAGTTGGGTGTAAAGAAGAATGATGGTGCGTGAATGAAAGTGTTTGAAAGAAATAGGATTGAGTCTGTTATTCTTTATGTTATGTGTTGTATGCAATTTTTGAGACGAATGTATATCCGGAGACTAATGTTTTGTTTGTTTGTTTTTAATTTTCGAGTCTAGGTTAGGTTTAGTATGGATGTTTGTGGGTATCATCGCTGGAAACCCTCACGAGACTACAACTTATCCAACTAGTACCACCTAGGGTTTAAAGGCTTATTGCATATGCTAAATGCAACTGTGACAATCTACGGAAGTGATTTGGGGTCGATTAGATTTATGTTTATTTTATTTTAATTTCAAGTTAGAAGACATATTTTTATCGCTTAGCTCGCCAGGGACTAGCAAGAAGCTGGTTGGCGGTTGTGATAAGTGCTTGAAAATACACTTATACTTAGTGGTTTATAGGTATCATTTGTGAGAAATTAGGATTAATTCGCATGAATTAACTTAATTGTTTCATAAATGCACTTTTCGGGATCACGGGTATTTTTGTTGTGTTTTCAAGGAGTAAGGCTTAAAAATAATATTCGGATGAGAGATGATGTTGGCGAGAGAATTTGTGATGACTGGAAACAAATGGATTAAGAATCGGAGTTGAATTGAAGAAGTTATGGAGCTTTGAAGTGAAGAGGAGATTCTAGATTACGCTCCAATTTGAGCATGCCTCAGTGCTTCAACTATAACTTAATTTGTAGATACCATATCGAGATGATTTTTAAACTGTTGGAAATCTGATTTAAAGGACTAAATTTCATATGTTTACCACATTTTCAGATTTCATCGTTATCATGCTAAAAAATCACCATCTTTGGAGTGCTGAAGAATGATGCAAGGTTAGAAGAGGAATTGGGCCATGCCGCAACACTGTGCTGCGGCACACTTAGTCCAGAACATACCATGCCGCAGCACACTTAGTCCAGAATCAACCATGCCGTAGCATAGTGTTAGGAAACGATCAAGTTATGGCAGTGGAAACAAAAACAAAAACATCATAGATCATTCCATTGAACCAAGATTAGGGCACAAATTTACAGCTTATACAACATATTAGAATCTGCAGAAAAATCAGCTCAAGGTTAAGAAACCATACCCACGTTTGGAGGCTTCCCCAACTTGTCTCGGAATGGGTTTCGCTACCGACCCAAGAATAGGATCGAACCAGTGGTAGTCCACATGAAGATAATCCCCAACGAACTAGAGAGAGATTGGCTAGATCCTCTTTAGCCTTAAGAACCAAGAACAAAAATCAAATGAAACTTTTTTTTCAATCAAAGATGAAGTGGCGTGGAAGAGAGGAAAAAAGGGGTTGGAATTTCTCTTGAAATGATTGAATGAATTAAAAAAAATTTCTCGCAAACTATTGGACTTATATAGTGCACACTTTGCCCTATTCCATCATGGAATAGGCTTGGGCACCAACCCAAATAGCCCCTATATCCAAACAGCCCCAATTAGACATTTTATCATTATTGTTATTTCAATTAAACTCAATTAATATATATTTCATATATTAACATTTAACAATAACAATAATTCATTTAAATATATACGAACTCATATTAAATATAATTTCACTTATTTAATTTTATTAACAAATTAAATAAAGGCTACAACCTTAGCAAATTTAATTACACTGTGAAATTATCAAAATACCCTTTCACCTAAAATGACGAAAACGCCCTTCTTTTAAACAAGTTCTTAAATTATCTTCTATGTGTGTGACCCGTAGGCTCCTTATCATATTGGCAGTGTGTACTATCGTGATTAACACCAATTAATCATCTTGCTACATAGACCAAGATTGGCCCCTCGCAAGGCATCATGGCCACCTGATAGATTCGGATTCAGTGAAGCAGCTACCTGTCAACCATATGGTTACCGTACAATCCAATCATTTCATCATATGTTATCTCGACAAGACTGAGGCATAGAAATAGTGTCAACCTCAGTTACACTCGATATTATGTATTCAGTTATTGGACCAATGACCTGGATTATAAACTGGATCGAGCAACAATTCAATCCCATTGTGACCACAGTTTTAGTGTCATTGTCATTTACTGAATTGTGCCGTGAGAGAACTTCTCCTGTACCCGAGATGAATCCTCTGTCAATCCACCATAGTCTTGATACATTTCTTGATGTAGCCAATCACTACCGTATTGACAGCTCTGAATAGAACTGCGTTAGGCTAGAGTCAAACTACACCAATCGGTGTACAAGGCACTCTGGTGATCTCAAGTCTAAGGATCACATGCACCACCATTAGTTAGAGGATTTGTTCCATAGACACTAGGGTTACCATCCATATGGAATCCTCTGGTGGATTAGTCTAGTGAACTTTCTTACAACAAACACCCATGTGTTGCACTAGGTTGTCACCAAACAACCTTGACAAGTGAGATCAGTCATTGCCTTTCGACAGATTCATTCAACACTATCATAGCCTTACCCTATTATCTGTGCCCTTACTTTAGAAGAATACTAGGGCTACGGACGTTTCTAGAATGGCCATCTTATGTGCTTATAGGGTTCTCACTATCAAGATTTGAAACACTGTATACCCTCATCACGGTTCTACCATTCTAAAGACATATATCAATATATACAATGATGATTTATGCGATATCGAATAAAATGCCTTTTATTGATCAAAGAACATTATTACAAAGAGTCAATTCTACAATAATTGATTGGCTCTAGGGCATCTACTCGAATAATCTCCCACTTGCACTACAGCGAATCATTCATGTATTTAATACCAAATGATCTCAAGTGTCTTTCATGCTTCTGTTGCGACAGAGGCTTTGTTAGTGGATCTACGAGATTGTCGTCAGTATGCACTTTACTGATTTGCACATGTTTCCTCTCAACTATTTCTCTGATGAGATGGAATCGTCTGAGTATGTGTCTAGACTTCTGATGAGACCGTGGTTCCCTTGCTTGAGCGATTGCTCCATTGTTGTCACAATAGATGTCTATTAGATCAACAATCATGGTAACCATACCAAGTTCAGTACTCGGATTGATGTCTCAAAGCACATGAGACATCAATCTGAGTACATAGCATGGCATACATGATGGATCCAATTGCTGATGCATATGGAATCCTCTTCATCCTATCTCTCTCATCTTGTGTTCTAGGACACAATTCCTTAGAGAGATAAACGTCCTGTGACATCGAAAGAAATCCCTTCTTGGATTCTTCCATACTGAATCTTTTCAGTACTTTGTCAATATATGCACTCTGACTTAGACCAAGCAACCTACGCGATCTATCTCGATAGATCATTATTCCAAGGATATAGACTGCTTCCCCTAAGTCCTTCATGGAAAAGTACTTAGATAAACAAGTCTTTACCGACAACAAGTTTGGTATATCATTCCCGATCAGAAGTATGTCATCGACATACAACACTAGGAATGCTACTACGCTCCCACTTACTTTCTTGTAAACACAGGGCTCATCTTCGTTTTTGATAAAACCAAATTTTTTTATGGCTTCATCAAAACGAATGTTCCAGCTCCTTGAAGCTTGCTTGAGTCCATAAATGGATCTCTACAACCTGCATACCCTATCAGCTTGCCCATCAAGAATGAAGCCATCTGGTTGTGTCATATACACATCCTCTTCAAGGTTTCCATTCAAGAAAGCTGTTTTGACATCCATTTGCCAAATCCCATAGTCATGATATGCAACAATTGCAAGCATAATCTAGATGGATTTAATCATGGGAACTGGCGAAAAGGTTTCTTCATAGTCAATACCATGAATTTGTTTGAAACCTTTGGCAACCAGTCGTGCTTTATAAGTATGCACGTTGCCATCCATGTCAGTCTTCTTCTTGAAGACCCGTTTACACCCTATGGGTTTTACCCCTTCAGGTGGTTCCACCAGAGACCATACTTGGTTCTGGTACATGGAGTCCATCTCAGAATTCATGCCTTCAAGCCATTTAACGAAATCTGGATCTGATATAGCGTTTTCGTAGGTTCTGGTTTCATCGTCTTGGTAGACCAGTACATTAACATGTTAAGCCACGAGATAACCGTATCTCTCAGGCTCATGGCATACTTTCCAGATCTACGTAGCTCCTACGCTACTTGAGGTGGTTCAGTTTGATCCATAAGTTATGGAGTAACCTCCTTGTGATGTTCAACCACTTCCTGTGGCACATCATCCCGTCCTTCATCTAGTATAATTTGTGGTTCTAGAACTTCATCGAGTTTTACTTTTCTCCTACTAGTACTTCTTAGAAAAAATTCCTTTTCAAGGAAGACACCAGAACAAGCAACAAAAATTTTGCGCTCTTCTGGGTGGTAGAAATAGTATCCTTTGGTCTCCTTAAGATACCCCACAAATATACATTTACAGGATTTTGGGCCCAGCTTGTTCGAAGTCAATTTCTTAACATAAGCTTCGCAACCCCAAATCCTTATATAAGACAAGTTGGACTTCGCCCACTCCATAGTTCATATGGAGTCTTATCTATAGACTTTGATGGCACACAGCTCAAAACGTGAGTCGCATGCTCATAGCGTCCCTCGAAATCCTCTCCCAGCTTCATGCCTTAATCCTTACCTGCAAAACATTTTAAAACATTTCGTGGGGTGAGCGGGAATCGCTCAATAAGGAATATGGCCATTTAAACAATCCATAACCAAAACATAGCATCACACTCATATTAACATAAATAAATGTAAGTTTCATAAACCCTAGGTGTTATCAATTGTAGTCATAAGGGAGATTTTTTCCTTACCTTAGTATTCAAAGCACAAAGGTACTCCTCCTTGGCTCCAAAGTTTCACCTTTCTACCTTACACACACAACCACTTATGAATTTCTCTTTTAAC